>NW_004443953.1:16849359-16851179 GCF_000243295.1 Trichechus manatus latirostris | reverse complement strand
AGCCAGCATAACCCTGATACCAAAACCAGGTAAAGACACCACAAAAAAAGAAAATTACAGACCAATATCCCTCATAAACATAGATGCAAAAATCCTCAACAAAATTCTAGCCAATAGAATTCAACAACATATCAAAAAAAAATTCACCATGACTAAGTGGGATTCATACCAGGTGTGCAGGGATGGTTCAACATTAGAAAAACAATCAGTGTAATCCATCGCATAAATAAAACAAAAGACAAGAACAACATGATCTTATTGATTGATGCAGAAAAAGGCATTTGACAAAGTCCAACACCAATTCATGATCAAAACTATCAGCAAAATAAGAACAGAAGGGAAATTTCTTGACATTATAAAGGGCATTTTATACTAAGCCAACAGCCAACATCACCCTAAATGGAGAGAGTCTGAAAGCATTCCCCTTGAGAACAGGAACCAAACAAGGATGCCCTTTACCACCACTCTTATTCAACATCGTGCTGGAGGTCCTAGCCAGAGCAATAAGGCAAGAAGAAGAAAGAAAGGGCATCCAAATTGGTAAGGAAGAAGTAAAAGTATCCCTATTTGCAGATGATACGATCTTATACACAGAAAAACCCAAAGAATCCACAAGAAAACTACTGGAACTAATAAAAGATTTCAGCAAAGTATCAGAATACAATATAAACATACAAAAATTAGTTGAACTTCGAAAAGAAAATCATCCAATCAATATCATTTACAATAGCCCCCAAGAAGATAAAATACTTAGGAATAAATCTAACCAGAGACGTAAAAGACCTATACAAAGAAAACTACAAGACGCTACTGTAGGAAACTGAAAAAGACCTACATAAGTGGAAAAACTTACCATGCTCATGGACAGGAAGACTCAACATTGTGAAAATGTAATTTCTACCCAAAGCAATCTATAGATACAATGCAATTCCGATCTAAATTCCAACGACATTTTTTAACTAGATGGAGAAACAAATCACCATCTTCATATGGAAAGGGAAGAGGCCCTGGATAAGTAAAGCATTACTGAAGAAGACAAAATGGGAGACCTCACACTACCTGATTTTAGAAACTATTATACCACCACAGTAGTCAAAACAGTCTGGTACTGGTACAACAACAGAAACATAGACCAACGGAACAGAATTGAGAGTCCAGACATAAATTCATCCACCTATGAGCAGCTGATATTTGACAAAGGCCCAAAGTCCGTTAATTGGGAAAAAGACCGTCTCTTTAACAAATGGTGCTGGCATAACAGGATATCCATCTGCAAAGAAATGAAACAAGACCCATACCTCACACCATGCACAAAAACTAACTCAAAATGAATCAAAGACCTAAATATAAAGTCTAAAACGATAAAGATCATGGAAGAAAAAATAGGGTCAACCCTAGGAGCCCTAATACAGGTCATAAACAGAATACAAACCATAACTAACAATGCACAAACACCAGAAGAGAAACTAGAAACTGGGAGTTCCTAAAAATCAAACACTTGTGCTCACCAAAAGACTTCACCCAAAGTGTAAAAAGACAACCTACAGACTGGGAAAAAAATTCTGGCTATGACATATCTGATAAATGTCTAATCTGTAAAATCTACAAGATACTGCAATACCTCAACAACAAAAAGACAAATAACCCAATTAAAAAATGGACGAAGAATTTGAACAGACACTTCACCAAAGAAGACATTCAGGTGGCTAACAGATACATGAGGAAATGCTCACGATCATTAGCCATTAGAGAAATGCAAATCAAAACTACAATGCGATACCATCTCACCCCAACAAGGCTAGCACTAATTCAAAAAACAT
>NW_004443953.1:16808319-16848851 GCF_000243295.1 Trichechus manatus latirostris | reverse complement strand
TCTTAGGTGAAGGGAAGGACAATACACAATACAGGGGAAGTCAGCAGAACTGGACTAAACCAAAAGCTAAGAAGTTCCTTGAACATAACCAAACACTTTGAGGGACAGAGTAGCTGGGGCTGGGTTCTGGGGACCATGGTTTTGGGGGACATTTAGGTCAATTGGCATAACAAAGTATATTAATAAAATGTTCTGCATCCTACTTTGATGAGTGGCGTCTGGGGTCTTAAAAGCTTGCGAGTGGCCATCTAAGTTGCATCGATTGGTCCCAAGCCACTTGCAGTGAAGGAGAATGAAGAACACCAAAGACATCAGGAAAATATTAGCCCAAGAGACAAAAGGGCCACATAAACCAGAGACTTTATCAGCCTGAGACCAGAAGAACTGGATGGTGCCTGGCTACCACCAATGACTGCCCTGACAGGAAACATAACAGAGAGTCCCTGACAGAGCGGAAGAAAGGTGTGGAGTAGTACTCAAATTCACATAAAAAAGACTAGACTTAATGGTCTGACTGGGACTGGAGGAACCCCGAAGCCATGGCCTCCAGATGCTCTGTTAACCCAGAAGTAAAACCATTGCCAGAACCCACTCTTCAAAGATTAGACTGGACTATAAAACATAAAATAATACACTTGAAGAGTGTACTTCTTAGCTTAAGCAGATATATGAGACAAAAGGGGTGACTATTGTCTGGAGGCAGGATCAGAAGGCAGGAAGGGACAGGAGCTGGTTTGATGGACAGGTTTCCCGGGGTGGAAAGGGGGAGTGTGCTGTCATAGGGATTGCAACTAATGTCCAATAACAATATGTGTACAAATTTTTGTATGAGAAATTAACTTGAGCTGTAAACTTTCACCTAACGTGCAATTAAAAAATAATAATAAAAAAAAGGAAAGAAAGAAAAACAAGACTCCAGGAATTGACGGAATACAAATTGAGATGTTTCAACAAACCGATGCAACACTGGAGGTGCTCACTCATCTATGCCAAGAAATTTGGAAGACAGCTACCTGACCAACCGACTGGAAGAGATCCATATTTGTGCCCATTCCAAAGAAAGGTGATGCAACAGGATGCAGAAATTATAGAACAATATTATTAATGTCACATGCAAGTAAAATTTTGCTGAAGATAATTCAAAAGTGGTTGCAGCAGTACATTGTCAGGGAACTGCCAGAAATTCAAGCCAGATTCAGAAGAGGATGTGGAACAAGGGATATCATTGCTGATGTCAGATGGATCTTGCCTGAAAACAGAGAATACTAGAAAGACGTTTACCTGTGTTTTACTGACTATGGAAATGCATTCGACTGTGTGGATCATAACAGCTTATAGATAACATTGCCAAGAATGGGAATTCCAGAACACTTAATTGTGCTAATGAGGAACCTGCACATAGACCAAGAGGCAGTCGTTCAAACAGAACAAGGGGATACTAAATGGTCTAAAATGAGGAAAGGTGTGTGTCAAGATTGTATTCTTTCACTATACTTATTCAATCTGTATGCTGAGCAAATAATCCAAGAAACTGGATTGTACGAAGAAGAACGTGGCATAAGGATTGGAAGAAGACTACAACAACCTGCGTTATGCAGATAACACAAGCTTGATTGCTGTAAGTGAAGAGGACTTGAAGCACTTACTGATGACATCAATGACTACAGCCTCCAGTATGGATTACACCTCAACATAAAGAAAACAAAAATCCTCACAACTGGACCAATAAGCAAAACCATGATAAATGGAGAAAACACTGAAGTTGCCAAGGGTTTCATTTTACTTGGATCCACAGTCAACGCTCATGAGGCAGCAGTCAAGAAACCAACTGATGTATTGCGTTGGGCAGATTTGCTGCATAAAACCTCTTTAAATTGTTGAAAAGCAAAGACGTCACTTTGAGGACCAAGATGCGCCTGATCCAAATCATGGTATTTTCAATAGCCTCCTATGCATGGGAAAAGCTGGACAATGAATAAGGAAGACCGAAGAAGAATTGATGCATTTGAATTATGGTGTCGGTGAAGAATATTGAATACAATACTATGGACTGCCTCAAGAATGAACAAATCTGTCTTGAAAGAAGTACAGCCAGAATGCTCCTTAGAAGTGAGGATGGCAAGACTTCATCTCACGTACTTTGGACATGTTATCAGGAGGGACCAGACCCTGAAGGACATCATGCTTGGCAAAGTAGAGGGTGAGTGAAAAAGAGGAAGACCCTCAACAAGATGGATTGACACAGTGGCTGCAACAATGGACTCAAACATGGCAACAATTGTGAGGATGGTGCAGGACCGGGCAGTTTTTTGTTCTGTTGTACTTAGGGTCACTATGGGTTGGAACTGACTTGACAGCACCTAACAACAACAAAAACATTATTGGGACAAGAGAAATGCATGTACATATGCACCAGTAGACATGTACAAGAATGTTCATAGAAACTGTATTCATAACAGCCTCAAACTAGAAACAACCCAAATGCTCATCAGTAATAGAATGGATAAATACATTTGCGTATGTTCATACAAACGTTGTAGTAAGCAGCCTCCAAGATGGCACTCAATGATCCCTGTCTCCTGGTAGTCACTTCCCGTACGGTCACCTCCCACATTGTACGAGGGTTGGTCTGTGTGACCAATTGCATATGGCAGCAGTGGTGGTGCATCACTTCTGAAGTTAAGTTATAAAAGATATTGCAACTTTCATCTTGGGAGCGCTCTCACTTATGACCTCTCTCTTCAATTATTTGCTCTGGAGGAAGCTATGTTATGAACAGCCCTATGGAGAGGCCCACCTGATGAGGAAATAAAGTCTCCTGTCAATAGCTATGTGAGTGGTTTTGGAAGTGGATCCTTTAGCCTTGGTCAAGTCTTCAGAGATTACAGCCTCGACACCAACAGACTATACATGGGAGATCACATTCCAATTACTAATGTATATTTGCAGCTGTTACTTCTCATTTTGAGTCATGCCACATCAACAAATGAAAGTCCCAAAGGCTTTACTCCACCTGCATCATTAAGGTCAATTCTCCTTTGAGAAGGAAGCTCTTCCCCAGCCATATTTTGAGTACCTCCCAGCCTGGGGCGACTCATCCTCCACAATTATATTGGGTAATATTCTGTTGTTATACATAGGGTTTTCATTGGCTAATTTTTGGAAGTAGATTGTCAGGCTTTTCTTCCCAGTCTATCTTAGTCTGGAAGATCTGCTGAAACCTGTCTGTCATGGGTGACCCTGCTAGTATTTGAATACCAGTGGCATCGCTTTCAGCCTCATAGCAACATGCAAGCTACCACAGTATGACAAACTCATAGATGGGTAGTGCAATGGACTCATACATACGAACAATCATGAAGATGATGCAGGACCAGGCAACATTTTGTTCTTTTATACATCAGGTCACCATTAGCCAGAGCCAACTTGATAGCAACTAATAACAATGACATTGGAGACCCACACCCAGCCACCACACCCAGCTAAGCCATTCCCAGATTCCTGACTCAGAACTTATGTGATATAATAAATGCTATTTTGAAGCTGCTAAGTTTTGGGGTACTTTGTTAGGTAACTAATGCAATGGGATTCTATAAAGTCATGAAAAGGAACAAACTTCAGTTGCACACAGCACGGAAGAATTTTACAGACACAATACTGAGTGAAAGAAGCCAGCCATAGAAGACATATTGTATTATTCCCTTATCTAAAGTTCAAAAACCAGGTAAAACGATAATACAGTGTTTAGGGATGCATGCCTAGTTGGTAAAACTATAAAATAAATCAAACAAGTGATTGCCATAAATGTAAGGATGGTGGTTGCCTTGTGGAAAGATGGAGTAGGAGTTGGGAGGGAGCACGAGGAAGGCTTCTGAGCTCTTTCCAGTAGGTTATTTCTTGGCCTGGGTGGTGGCAACAAGGGTAATTGTTTTGGATAAATAAAGCTGTATGCTTCTGTCTTTACCCTTTTTCTGTATGTGTGTTATATTTCCCAGTAAAAAGGTCAACACAGAGAATGGGAGGAGAGAACCTGGAGACAGAGAGCATAGAAAAGTCTTTACAGGAATTTTGTTGCAAAGAGAACCAAAGGAAGAGAGGAGTAGCTGGAAGAGAAGTGGGATCAGGAAATTTTTTTAAGATTGGAGAAATAACAATATATTTTATGCAGAAGGGAATTGTCCACTGGCAAGGAAAAACTGATGAGACAGGAGATAAAGGACTGCTGGAGTCATGTTCTGGAGTAGGTATCTTAGACTGGATTCTCTAGAGAAGAAAACCAGTGAAGCAGATAGGGTCACTATGAGTCGGAATCGACTTGACAGCAACGGGTCAGGGATCAAATGTGGGAGTTCTGCCAGTTTCTGAGTATATCTACTACAGTTTTGCATTCTGGAACTGGGGAAATCATTACAGGATGGGTTCAGGGACCCACTGGACCCACTGTGAAATGAATCTGAGCTAAGACTACATTAATAATCTGATCTCCATAAGCCCCTACTCTGACTGGTGGGCCATGGAGGTGTCTGGGTCTCCTGGAATTAGCGTCAGTTCAGAGACAGTATCCAATCTTCCCTGAAAAGTCTGATTATTTCCTTTTCCCCAGTGACAGTCACTCTCATAAAGGCTGTAGATCCCTTTGGGGAAGGCTGGGAGAAAGATTAACAGTATAAATTTTTGGCAGTGTAGTGGGGTCTTTCCTCAAGAGGACACAGCTTCCCTTTCATTCAAAGGATTGTAGGTCTGTAAACTAGTTGAAGTCTAGGAATTGATTGAGGAGCTATGTCTCAGTTATCTAGTACTGCTATAACAGAAATACCACAAGTGGATGGCTTTAACAAAGATTAATTTATTCTCTCACAGTCTAGTAGGCTACAAGTCCAAAATCAGGGTGTCAGTTGCAAGGGAAGGCTTTCTCTCTCTGTTGGCTCTGGAAGAAGGTCCTTGTCATCAATCTTCCCCTGGTCAAGGAGCTTCTCAGCTCCAGGACCCTGGGTCCAAAGGAAGTGCTATTCTCCTGGCTCTTGTTTCTTCTTTATGGTATGAGGTCCCCTTGTCTCTCTGCTTGCTTCTCTCTTTTATATCTCAAAAGAGATTGGCTTTAGACAAAACCAAATCTTGTAGATTGAGTACTGCATCATTAACATAACTGCCATTAATCCCATCTCATTAACATCATACAAATAAGATTGACAACACATAGGAAAATCACATCAGATGACAAAATGGTGGACAATCACAATACTGGGAATTGGGCATAGCCAAGTTGACAGATATTTTTGGGGGATACAATTTAATCCATGACAGGCTGTGACTCTCTATTCTAGTCTTTTGAGTTACACTGCTATTCACCTGACCAAGAATTCTTCCACTTGTACTGATCAAATAAATATTTAGTGGATTTCCCATCTATTTCACCCCTAGGGACGCTATGACTAAGTAGCCAATGCCGTAAGTCCATACAAGTCAGACTATTCTGATTACTGCTTTGACTCCATTGTTCATTACAGTTACCACAGCCACTTTGTCTTTGTTGATTGAGTTCCACCACTTGGCCGCTACTACCATGTGGTCCAATCAGCCCTATTGTAGTTAGGTGTCTTAGTTCAGGTAGGGCAGTTCCCACTGTCAAATCTGACTTATATAAAATAGCAATCACAACAGTCTTCAAGGATGCTGGGGCCCTCTTCCCAAATTTATTCCTCACCATTGTGGTAAAAGGTATGTCCTCTGTGCACTCCATGTGTGGGTCTGTGGGTCTAACCTGATAAATCTACTCTAACATGCCAGTTTCCCTAAGCCTTTGGATACCTTCTACAGTATACCAAGGCAGGTTTGGTAGTTGAGCTTGATTTAGTGTAGGCCACCATGTAATCCATGCTTCAGTGAACCAACCAAATAAACTATTAGATCCTTTTCTAACCTCTCAAGCTGAAACATGGAAT
Organism: Trichechus manatus latirostris; assembly: GCF_000243295.1. Taxonomy (NCBI): domain Eukaryota; kingdom Metazoa; phylum Chordata; class Mammalia; order Sirenia; family Trichechidae; genus Trichechus; species Trichechus manatus. The sequence goes on along the minus strand of NW_004443953.1, from coordinate 16,842,909 downwards.
GAAGAATCTGTGCTTAGTGGGTCCATATCAATAAACTCATACTGATCCAAGTTTATGTTCCTTGCACCATTATCTCACACCCTTAATAGCCATTCCCATACATATTCCCCAGGTTTCTGTTTGTACATATTAGAAAAATCAAGCAGTTCTTTTGGAATGTAGCGAACCTCTTCCTGGGTCACATTTTGTACTTCACCTTTTGGGGCTGTCTGGGACTTAAGTCTAGTTATAGGTCTAGAAGCAAAAATACGTGGTGGTGGCGATTTGTTATGGGAACATTCAGCATTGTCTTGTAAGTCATCTGCCTCAGGCGATGCCCCAGGCAATGACTAAGATGCTGCCCCAGGAAATATTTCAAACAAAGGCTTTTCAAACACGGTTGGGTTAATCTCATCAGATGGGGGTGGAGGGGCTAATGGTTTTGTTGGCATGAGTGATTCAATGGAATTTAGGGGCTCAATGTCCCCAGCTTCCTGATTATCTGCTCGTAAGTCCCCATCCCAAGCTTCAGGATCCATTTCTTCCTAATCAATGCCCTCACTTTAACTTCAGACACCACTGAAGGTTAGGAATTCAGTTGGCATTGTATTTCAGTCAGTTTTACATTAAGACTCTGGGTTTGGTTTTTGGCAATATCAGCTCTGTCACTACAAGAAATGAGGCTTCCTTTCAGGGCACAATTGACAACTTTGAGGTCATTTATGTGGAACTTGAGCTTTGACTCTGAAACCCTGAGCTCATCTCTTTCTTTCACTACTGTGTCTAGAGAAAGTAGGACAAATCAACCAGCTTCCTTATACTTCTCATTCTGACAAAACTTTAGAAAAGTATCAAACGTGGTCACCCAGATCCTCGCCTCTCACCAATACTTGATCTATTGGTGGTGATACTTTGCTTATTTGTATTGCCACCTTGCGCCATGGATTAGCAGTGTCATCAACATCTTTAAGACTAACCAGACTCAACAACTAATTTAGAAAACTCATCCTTACAATTTTGCTTCTCTAGAACCACTCTAGGTAACAAATGTCTCATACAGGGTTCTTTAGAGAAGCAAAACCAGCGAAGCATATATATCAAGGAAATGGCACACTCGGTTTTAGAGGCTGGCATGTCCCGTGGGTCAGACGTCAGGCTGGAGGCTTCTCCTGACTCATGTAGCTGCAGGGGCTGATGAACCCGAGATCACCAGGTCAGATGGCAGGCTGCTGGCTCACAGGCTGTGGAGGCTGTCTAATCCCAAGATTGCCAGGCAGTACAACAGGCCACTGGCTCAAGTCCCAAGAACCAGAGCTCAGATGATGACTAGCCAGATGCAGAATCCAGAGTAAGCAAAAGCCAGCAAACTTTCCCAGAATGTCCATATATATTGGCTGCAGGCCACAACCCCGAGAAAACTCCCCTTACAACTGATTGGCTAATCACATCAGATCACATCATGGAGGTGCTTACATTATATCACAAAATGGAGGATAAGTATTTTGTTGCATAACTGCCAAATTACATCATTACATGACTGACAAACTACATCATTACATGTTGGCCAAACCACTGAGAATCATGGCCCAGTAAAGCTGACACACAACCTTAACCTTCACAGTAGGTGAGAGAGGATGGAGTCTGGGCTGAGCCCTAGGGACACAATGCCAGGCCCTATGGATACAACAATTGTCTCGATAGTCTCTACCCTCACCTCGGGGCAGTAGTGATTCAGTGGTAGAATTCCTCCCTTCCATATGGAACAGCTAGGTTTGATTCCCAGCAGCCAACCATTTGTCAGTGGAGGCTCGAGTGTTGCTATAATGCTGAACAGGTTTCAGCTGAGCTTCCAGACTAAGAGAGACTAGGAAGAAAGGTCTGGGGTGATCTACTTCCAAAAACTAGCCAATGAAAATATGATGGATCACAATGGTCCAGTCTCGTTGTGCATGGGGTCACCATGAGTTGGGGCCTACTGGACCACAGCTAATGACAACAAGCTGTCAACTTGCTTGGGGGTGGGGGAAAGGGAAAGACATGTAGGGCATTAGACAACTCTTGTCCTTGGTCTTCACTCAGGATATCTGCCAGTCTAGAGAATGTTCCATAGCACTGTAGGAAGGGGAAAGAGGATAAAATCATTATGTGAACAATGTAAACCAAGACCTAAGATACTGATCTTTTTATTTTGAGTCACCAGCAAGAGTCTTAGGATATTACTGCTGAGTGAAGATGTTCACATGCTTTTTTCTTACAGCTTGACAAGTCCTATATTTGGAAAGATGGGTTTGTAATATCCCTTCAGGATACCTAATGTCTGCAGAAGAGAGTTGGAAAGATGCTGTCAGGACCAGTGGGGATCTTCCTTGGGGACATTCAACCAGGGACTCAGTTCTGGCACCAAAACTGGGTGACCGGGTAGATGTTTTGGGAGACATACGGCTGTGATTACTTTGTCTGTGGAGACACTGGAAAGTGTTGTCTTCAGTGGAAACGGTCACTTTCTTCTCCTCTACCTCAGGAACACCAGCTCCCCTAGGACTCTGTTGCCTCCCAGTCCAGGCGCTCGGCCCCCTGGTGTCCAATCGGGAACGGGAGAAATGAGTAAACGGCACTTCCAGCTGAGGCCACCAGGGGGCGTCCGATGGCCGAGGACGGCCGGGCTCAGGCAGACCAGGCAACGGGGTAGCCGGCCCTCCCCTGCGGGAAACCCGCGGCAAGAGCTATCGTGGCTTGAGCGCTGCTGCAGTACCCCCACTCTTTTTCTACTCTGGAGCTCGGGGTGGCCTTGGGCACCCGCTGTTTTAGTGACCCAGAATCTCGACCTTGTCCCCCTTTGCCCACCCCCACGATGAGCTGCTTCTCCTGGACTCCCAGACGCAAAAGGTGTAACCGCCGCTCCTCGTTTTGGTCTGTGGTCGATAGACCTGGCGCCCTGCCTCCTAAGGGGATTCCCCGATTGTCTCCAGGCCGTACACCCCTGACACCTCACGGTGGGGAGGAGGACAGCTACCTTCATTGCCTCAAAGGTGACGTTCCTCCGGGGTGATCCAGATCTAGCTACCTTTCAGGGCCCCTAGCTAGAGCAGTTGGAAAAATACAAGCTACCACCATAATAAATTTAATCTTTATTAGGATGCTCCACCACGCACATCCCATCTGAACTCAGCCTGGGGACTTGCTTCGGGGGCAGGAAAAAAGAAAAAAAAAGACAAAAACCAGTTGCCTGTCTAGATTCTGATTCATGGCGGCCCCATGTGGGTCAGAGTAGAACTGTGCTCCACAGGGTTTTCAATGGCTGATGTTTTGGAATTAGATTGCCAGGCTTTCCTTCCGAGGACCTCTGGGTGGACTTGAACCTCCAGCCTTTCAGTTGGCGGCCAAATGCTTAACCATTTGCTCCACCCAGGACTTCAGGCATAGGGTTGTCAGATTTAGCAGTGGCGAGTGCATGCACACGCATACACACACAAAAGGATGCTCAGTTATATTTGAATTTCAGATAAATAGTAAATTATATTTTAGTATAACTATGTCCCATGCAATATTTGGCATACTTATACTGCAAAAATTATTGATGTTTATCTGGAATTCAAATTTAACTGAGCGTCTTATATTTTATCTGGTAACCCCAGCCCGGAATGAATTTATGTTGGGGGAGGAGAGAAGAGGCTGGTGGGGAAATAAGAGAATGTGTGAAGCCCTCACTTTGAAAGAAACTCATTTCTATCTTTTAAATATACATATGTAACTTTAAATACACATTTTTTAAAAAATCTGTATTTAAAAGCACAGGTAGTGTGTTAAAAATCTTAATTTTCTGTTTTCTATTTTAATTAAACTCAAGTACAACCTTGTGCCTGATGTTATTTTTTTCAAGCAATCAGCTTTCTTAACACATTTTAAAAAGTAACTGATCCTTTTAATTGCTGTATTCAGTAAGGCTGCAGCCCTTTATGTCTATGGAGACTTTCCTTATGAGGATCTTAATATTATTATATTAATTTATTTTTACGGGCAAATCTGTACTTTGCTATTTTGGCAGGGAGATTTGCTTTCTGACTGGGGTCCAAGCAGTATAGGAACTGTTCTGTTGGACAGAAATATGGAAATCATGATACCAGCTGTACATCTCCCTGAACACAGCCTGTGGGAGCCTCCTGGGGACTGCACCTCTGTGTATCCATTTTACACCCACTGTGGTATGCTAAGGTCCTTATGTGGCTCAACAGTTTGTGCTTGACTACTAACCTAAAGGTTGGTGGTTCAAATCCACCCAGAGTTACTGTGGAAGAAAGGCTTGGTGATATGCTTCCGTTAAAATTATAGCCAAAAAAACTCTATGGGCAGTTCTGCTCTGTAACACATGGAACTGCAGTGAGTTGGCATCAACTTGACATCAGCGGGTTTGGTTTTTGTGATTTATCCTATGCTGTACATGTGCACACACACGCGCACACACGCACACAGGTGTATGTGTTCATTGCATTTAGATTTTTGGACCAAGAGACTCAATCCCTTTTAAGGGACTAAGTCCCTACTAATATTCCTAATAACACTGTAACACTGCTCCGCCCTCGTTGAGCTTGCTTACCTCACACCACTGTGGAATCCCATCAAAAATAGGACTGGCCCCGACATAGATATGCTTTCCCCTGGTTCTAACCTGCCTGGGTATTAGAGGAAAGGAGGCCAAGGAAACCCTGATGAAAGGAGAAGCAATCCATGGGTGCTGAGGGATGACTCTTTTGAGGAGTTGTGTTAGCCCCTCAGCAGACAGGGCCTTGGCTGTCAGGGTAGAGCTTTGGTCAGGAAGCTCCTAGAACCCAGGAAGTGCTGGCTTCATAGGAGAGGTCAGAATTCCTGTTGGATCCCTGAACTCTGGGGCTAGGCCTACCTGGGAGGCCAGCTGAGCTCCCAGTGCAAGAGGTGTTTTCCCCTCCTCAGAGAGCCTTCTTGTGGGAGATCCTCGCCCCAGGGAGAGTTCCTTCTCTTCCCCACGGTGAGGCTCACTTGTCTTCTCTCCCTGCAGTGGGAGCAGGACCTTGAAAAGAGCCATCTCCACACATTTGTCCAGCACGTGTGGCACCCAAGTTCAGTGGGGAACAGGGAGTCAGTCCAGGAAAGAAAAACAACGGCCAGACGTTTGGAAGATTTGAGGTAAAAATTTAATAACACGTGTAGTAAATGTTCATAGTAATTTGCATTTCATAAAACCTTGCCTCCCCACACTGTATCCCCTTACTTGGACAATAAAACTCTAATGCAACTACGTGTTCTGTCACAGACTATTGAAAGCTGAGGATTCAAAATTATACCCTTGCCTATTCCTAAGGGAGCGTAGTCACCGAGGATTTTCAAATTCAGATTTCTGTCATCTTATCATCTTCATAAGATTTTAATATTCTAATTAGAAACAGGAAATTATGCAAGCAAGTGAGAAAATTCCTTTTCCTCCACTGGTTCCCGGAGAAAAAATAATTCAGTCAATCGTTGTGTAATTTCCAGAGCACCGTCACCTTTCTGGTAGCTGCGAAGTCCTGTGTGAAAACAAGCTAATAGCACATGCAATCTCCTACCATTGCGCGCTCCCCTGGGAGGGGCTCTAGGCTCCAGCAAGGATAACTTGGTAGTCATGGCAACTGTGTCCTGTTACATTAGGAAAGATTTTTTGTCCCCTAAACCTAATTTCAGATGGTTCTTTTTGCCAAAGTGAGGTCTTTTGTGTCACTATGTTGGAGATACAAAATTTTTGTTGTTATTAGTTGCCATTGAGTTGGATCCAACTCATGGTGACCCCATGTACAACAGAACAAAATGTTGCTGGGTCCTGTACCGTCTTCACAATCATTGATATGCTCAAGTCCTTTGTTATGGCCACTGTGCCTTCCAACCAAGGGGGTTTGTCTTCCAGCACTATATTGAACAATATTCTGTAATCCATAGGGTTTTCACTGACTAATTTTTGGAAGTAGATCCCCAGGCCTTTCTTCCTAGTCTGTCTTAGTCTGGAAGCTCTGCTATGGATGACCTTGCTGGTATTTGAAATACCAGTGGCATAGGTTCCGACATACAGCAAGACACAAGCGACCACAGTTTAACACAAATTTCTATTCTCCCTTCCTAAGATATATAGTGAGTGTTGGAGGTGCAGATTGACTGTAGTGAAAGAGTCCCCCTGTTGTGACTGCCCATGCAATTTGGGGCTCTAGGGATGGTTGTTTGGGAAACGAATTGGATCCTGTCCTTAAAAATAAAGTTCTTTGGCCAAGCGAGGAAGATTTGATCCAGCAGAGAGCCACAGGAGCGGCTGGGGACTTAGCACACTTCTGCACACCTTCAAGTAAGCTTAAGGCTTGTGGTTGTTAATTATTACTGCAAATCATTCTAATCTGCAGCTTCTTGATACACTGGGAGTGCATTAGTAATTTTTCCTCAGTATGTTGAAGGTAAAAGAGATTGCGGATAGAAGACGTCTGTTTAATCGCGTGTGTGGATGGGCGCCAACATCCTCTCTCTAGCCTTCCCTCCTTGGCGCCCTCCTCCCACCACATACATTTCATCACACGTCTTGAGTTTCCACCTCCAGAAGTCTCTCTCACCCTCAGAGCCACCACCTGCCTTCTCTCTCTCAATCTCTCTCCATTTCCGTTTCTCCTCCGTACCCTCCTGAGGTGCCTGTTTGCCATCATTTAATTGTTCAGTAAGGTCCCTAGGAGGGGCAAACGCTTGCGCTGTACTGCTCATCTAAAGATTGGTGGTTTGAACCCACCCAGCTGTATGAAAGAAAGGCCTGGTGATCTGCTTCCATTAAGATTACAGCCAAGAAAACCCTCTGGGGCAGTTGTACGTTGTAACACAAGGGGTTGCCATGAGTCAGAAGTGACTTGACAGCAACTAACAACAGTTGTTTGTTTCATGGTTTACAGTTCATTTTTCAGTTCTGCCCCGTCTACTCATCCTACATCTAGCCTTTCTTTAACAAACACATACTCATTTTATTCTGACACTGTGCCCTTGTAGTTTCCCCTATTCAGTTTGCCATTATTATTATTATATTTCCTTTTTACCCCGTTGTTTTGTTTCTTTCTCTTTCTCAGGGGTGGGGAAATCAGGATGCAGGTGCCAAAGCTGGCTGAGAAGACATCTCCAGCAGCCCTGAGGCTGCACTTCCCAATCTCTTCATTAGTGATCTCCCTAATTCTTGTGAGCACCGGTGTGTGGTCATGCCCCACCCCCACCTCTACTCTGATCTAACAAATTTGTGGGATGGGAAGTCAGGTGCAACCCAGGAAAGAGGAGTTAGGGAGGCCAAGAAAAGTAACTAGGTTTATTATACTCCCAGTTCCCAGAGACACGGAGGCACAACATGCCATCATGCAGGGCCACACAGAGGGCTGCACCTGGGGACAAGGTAGCAACACTGTTCTAGGCACTAAGTTGTTTACTGCATCTCTCTTTATAGTAGAAAACCTCAGAGGGAAAAATTCCTACATCCAACTGGAGAGTAATGGTTATGTATTTTCATTCACAAAGAATATGGAACAACAGGGCAAATTTTTATGAGTAAAAAAGCAGTAAAATTAGGTTTAAATGTTTAGAAAATTATATTTACAATTTTTATTTTAAATTACTATTAAAATTTATTACACATTTTTAAAAATTACAGCTTTCATTAAGTTAAAAACAAAACCAGCATGTTAATAGTATTTGTGAGCTCCTTCTACTCTCTGGTTCTTTTTTCTACTCTTCTGTATTTTCCAAACAGTTTTAATGAGCATGTTTAACATTTTTAATGTAATGCTTATTTTAAATCAAAGCTATATATACGAATATACATACTTATATGTACATATATGTTGTTGTTATTGTTATGTGCTGTCGAGTTGGTTCCAACTCATAGTGACTCTATGTACAACAGAAAGAAACACTGCTCGGTCTTGAGCCATCCTCACAATTGTTGCTACGTTTGAGTCCATTGCTGCAGCCACTGTGTCAATCCATCTCATTGAGGATCTTCCTCTTTTTCCCTGACCCTCCTTTACCAAGCATGATGTCCTTCTCCAGGGACTGGTCCCTCCTGATAACGTGTCCAAAGTACCTGAGACGAAGTCTTGCCATCCTTGCTTCTAAGGGGCATTCTGGCGGTACTTCTTCCAAGACAGATTTGTTTGTTCTTCTGGCAGTCCATGGTATATTCAATATTCTTTGCCAGCACCACATTCAAAGGCATCAATTCTTCTTTGGTCTTCCTTATTCATTGTCAGTTTTCGCATGCATATGAGGCGATTGAAAACACCCTGGCATGGGTCAGGTGCACCTTAGTCCTCAGAGGGACATCTTTGCTTTTGAATACTTTAAAGAGGTCTTTTGCAGCAAGTTTACCTAATGTAATACGTCATTTGATTTCTAGACTGCTGCTTCCATGGGCATTGATTGTGGATCCAAGTAAAATGAAATCCTTGACAACTTCAATCTTTTTCCCATTTATCATGCTATTGCTTATTGATCCAGCTGTGAGGATTTTTTTCTTTTTTTATGTTGAGGTGTAATACATACTGAAGGCTGTCGTCTTTGATCTTCATCAGTAAGTGCTTCAAGTCCTCTTTGCTTTCAGCAAGCAAGGTTGTGTGCCATCTGCATGTCGCAGGTTGTTAATGAGTCTTCCTCCAAACCTGATGCCTTAGTATTCTTCATGTAGTCCAGCATCTCAGATTATTTGCTCAGCATACAGATTAAGTATGGTGAAAGGATATAATCCTGACCCACACCTTTCCTGATTTTAAACCACACAGTATCCCCTTGATCTGTTTGAACTACTGCCTCTTGGTCTATGTACAGGTTCCTCATGAGCACAATTAAGTGTTCTGGAATTCTCATTTTTCACAATGTTATCCATAATTTGTTAAGATCCACACACTCAAATGCCTTTGCATAGTCAATAAAACACAGGTAAATATCTTTCTGGTATACTGTGCTTTCAGGCAAGATCTATCTGACATCAACAATGATATCCCTCGTTTCACGTCCCCTTCTGAATCTGGCTTGAATTTCTGGCAGTTCCTTGTACTGCTGCAACTATTTTTGAATTATCTTCAGCAAAATGTGTATATATACAGATACATGTATATATATTTTATACACATTATCTATTTATCTATCTGTCTGTCTATCTATCAAGAGTTAAGATTAAAAAGGCACATAATTCTATCAAAAACAGTTGTTTCATATTCCCCCATCCCAATTCCCACCCTCCAATGGCAACCAGTTTTTTTCCACTGGTTTTTCTGTTATTTGCCCCCAAGTTTCTAAACAACCTGCCTGTACTGCTATTTCTCAATTTTTTTGTTTGTTTTAGACTTTGTTTTTGACTTCCTACTTTGGAAGATCAGAATTTCACTCTTGAATATCTCAACACACCTCTTCCTCCCTCCATCCTCCCAATATCATGATTTTTAGTTAAATCGATTGTTGTTGTTGTTAGGTGCTGTCGAGTTGGTTCTGATTCATAGTGACCCAGTGTATAACAGAACAAAACACTGTCTGGTCCTGCACCATCCTCACAATCATTGTTATGCTTGAGCCCGTTTTTGCAGCCACTGTGTCAACCCATCTCATTGAGGGTCTTCCTCTTTTTCGCTGACCCTCTACTTTACCAAGCATGATGTTCTTCTCCAGGGATTGACTGATCCCTCCTGATAACATGTCCAAAGTATGTGAGACCAAGTCTCGCCATCCTTGCTTCTTAGGAGCATTCTGGTTGTACTTCTTCCAAGACAGATTTGTTTGTTCTTTTGGCAGTCCATGGTATATTCAATATTCTTCACCAACGCCATATTTCATTGGCATTGATTCTTCTTTAGTCTTCCTTATTCATTGTCCAGCTTTCTCATGCATATGAAGCTATTGAAAACACCATGACTTGTGTCAGGCGCTCCTTAGTCTTCAAGGTGACATCTTTGCTTTTTAACGCTTTAAAGAAGTCTTTTGTAGCAGATTTGCCCAATGCAATGCGTCTTTTGATTTCTTGACTGCTGTTTCCATGGGTGTTGATTGTAGATCCAAGTAAAATAAAATCCTTAACTTCTGTCTTTTCTCTATTTATCATGACGTTGCTTACTGGTCCAGTTGTGAGGATTTTTGTTTTCTTTATGTTGAGGTGTAATCTATACTGAAGGCTGTAATCTTTGATCTTCATCAGTAAGTACTAGAAGTCTTCTTCACTTTAGTTAGTGATTATATTGTTTTCAATGTATATATGCTATTTAGAGTTCAGCCATAGAGTGCAGTATGGTTATATTTACTTTTTCTTTTTCTGGAGTTAATAACTGTCCCTCTTTTTTTTGCAAGTATCTATAACAAATTTATCCCCAAACTAGTCACCAGAGCTGTAACTCTTTTCAGTAGGTTCAAGCATTACTGTACCTCCTAGTTTTATTTTTTCCTTCATTGCCGTCCTTCCAAGATGGGTAACTCTTTAGGTCCACTGCATACCTGCCATCTGGAATTTCCCTTCCCCATTTTCCTGTAATGAATCACTCCCACTAACTGCCACATGATAATTTATCCATCTTCAGATACTCCTGAACCAAGCTGTGGAGGACACTGCGAAAGAATTGAAGATTGGGGCCTGAGAACCCACCTGGCCGTGTTGGCTGAAGTTCCTGTCGTTGTCCTTGATGAAAGTCCTGTCCAAAACCTGACATCATGCTTCCTTTCCCACCCCTGGAATTTGCTGCCTGGAGAGAAAAGGGGCTGGAGTGGTCACCTCTGGGACTCTGGAGGGCCACAAACTGACCGGATGATGGTAAGCCAGTGCTAATCTGCCCTATTACTTGTAAGGAGAAACTTAAGGAGTCCTCTGATGCCCTTGAACAACGGTGAAGCTGTTTTGGGACATGACGGGCTATAATACCAATTGGAACACCATTTAAGCCAATCAGCTTGCCCTCCCACCATGCAGCAATGATGTGGGGGTAGGAGGTGATGTTTCAGCCACAACTTGAGCTATACTGTAATCACTACCCTAGTAGGCAAGGTTATGGCACCACTAAGACATTCAGGGCCTCTGGGAGAAAGTTAATCTACATTGAGAAAATGCTTAGGGATAATACCTCCCGTAGAATTGGAAGAAGACACCTCACTTGAGAATCTGTGAGGGATGGGATGTCATACTGTCTGGTGTTAAACTAGGTAAGGGCACAGTTAGGCTACCGGTGACCTGTCCCCACAGGTAAATGTGATAAACATCATAAACAAAGAGAAAATGACAGCAAAGGCACTTGCTAATATGGTCAGTTTTCCCAGAGGACTCCTCCAGTGTCCCGCCTGGGGGTATAAGTCTGGTTGTAGACATTCTGGTGGCTGAGTGGGAAGGTGGCTGGAAATCTCATTGGTAAGAATGTGACCTTCTTCTCAATCCTGCTGGTGGTCAACATCTCTCAGCAGTGCCTGGGTCCTCGAGATCGAGTAAATTTTCATTCTGTCACCATCAGCACAGGGTTCTTAGTCTGCCCTCATTTCCCCTTTCGGAGATTCCTGGGGTGTCCAGTTTCAGAGCCTTTCTTGGGCCTCCATGGTGTGAACTGTGTGCTCCCTGGGATCCCCTACTTCAGATGAAGCTTCAGCTTTCTTAGGTCCAGCAGGTCAGTTACCTCTTGTCCATCTGCTTTGAAGTTTCTAAAATTTTGTTGCTTTCATCCCCTTTTCCTTCGGTTTGTCATAGTGTATTTATGCCATTTAGATTTTCTTTTCTTTTTTTAGCACCTAATATATGTGCCAGGCACTGTGACAAGAACTTTACATTATGTTTATACTAACTCATTCAATCTTCAAAGCAGTATTGCTGTGGTTGTTGTTAGGTGCTGTCATGTTGGTTTTCAACTCATAGTGACCCCATGTGACAGTAGAACTTTCCCATAGGGTTTTTTAGGCTGTAATCTTTACAAGAGCAGATCACCAGGTCTTTCTCCCAAGGAGCCTTTGGGTGAGTTTGAACTGCCAACCTTTCTGTTAGCAGCCGAGCGCTTAACCATTGTGCCACCAGGGCTCCTTCACAACAGTATTAGTGCCCCCATTTTATAGATGAGAACCTGACATACAGAGAAGAAGATGAGTGTCTTGGTCAAGGTCAAAGAAGTGGTCAAGCCAGAAACCCTGCCCTGGGCCACTGAGCTTCACATAAAGCTTGCACATTTCTTGTTAAATTTTATCTGTTTAGTTTTAGTTTTTGCTATTCACATCTCTTGCATTGTTCATATGAACATAAATCTGGGCTGGACGCCTTCTCATAAATTCGAGGAAGCCCAGCATCTCTCTCTAGTGAGTACCCCAAACTCTCTTGGTTTTGTACTTAGTCCAAAAAGATAGCTCCTGGTATCTGTCAGGGGAAGGTCAGTCAGAGGGCCCATCCCAGATGGTGCTGCCATGTTGAGTTACTGCCGAAAGCAGGCACTCCAGCCACCTGGGGCAGCATCTGTGGGTCTGGCTGCAGCCCCTCACAGCAACCCCTGAGCCCAAACTGTATGGAACCTGGTCACCAGCTCCTTGAGTTCCCACATTGCCATCTTCTCAAGGCTTGCCCTCAGCCTCCACATGGTTCAAGTGTCTGTCCCACGCCACAGACAGAGCTGACCCTCTCCTACCAATTCTCTTCAGGCAGGGTCTGGCTCTTAACCTCCACCTCCCAAAACACACACACAGCTGAGGGGAAGACTGCACAGTCAGATAAGGCAATCTCAGTAATCCACAACCTTTCTCTCAAAATGTAGGTTATTGGATTTTAAATCACTCATTTTAAGAGTACCAATATCCAGTCAAGTCTTCCTCTCCAGAAGATTAAAAGACCAGTTGCTATCATGTTGACTCTGACTCATGGCAACCCCATGTGTGTCAGAGTAGAACTGTGCTCCATAGGGTTTTCAGTGGCTGATTTTTGGAAGTAAATCACCAGGCCTTTCTTCCAAGGCATGTCTGGGTGAACTCGAACCTCCAACTTTTGGTTAGCAGCTGAGCACATTAATCGTTTGTACCACCCAGGGACTCCAGGAGATTACTCCCTCCTTTTAAAGGACACAGTAAACCATAAAACCAAGCCCGTTGCCGCTGAGTTGATTCTGAGTCATAGTGACCCTATAGACAGAGTAGAACTGCTCCATAGGGTTTCCAAGGGGCAGCTGGTGGATTTGAACTGCTGACCTTTTGGTTAGCAGCCAAGCTCTTAACCACTGCTAAATATACACATAATTTACATTAGTGTAGCCTCAGCTGGTTGCCTCTCTGACCCTTATGTTCCACGAGTTTCACACCAAATTGCAGAGAAGTCTAGAGTTCTACCACTATGTCTGCATACTTCGCAGACTTAGTGTCAGAATCCCTTTGGCCTGGGCCCCTAGCTTCTCATGTGCTATCTTGGTTTCACTTGTATCGACCCAGGATGCAACACTCAGCCTCTTCACCATTTTCTACAAGAAATGTAACCACATCAAGCATTTTACAATTTCTGTGGTCCTTCCTGAAGATCTGGTGTCTGAGTGTGCAATGAGTGGGGGTCACATGCACAGCGCACAGCATTCTACCATCTTCGCGCCCCCACACTCTTCTTTTCTCCCAGATCACACCCTCCCCACCTTTCACTATTTTAGTCGCTTCTTGCTGATTTTGGCCCTTTAGCTTTCATTTAAGGAGCCCTGGTGTTGCGGTGGTTAAAGTACTTGGCTGCTAAGGAAAAAGGCTGGTGGTTCTAACCCACCAGCTGCTCTGCAGGTGAAAGATGTGGCAGTCTGCTTCCATAAAGTTTTACAGCCTTTGAAACCCTATGGGGCAGTTTTACTCTGTCCTATAGTGTCACTATGAGTCGGATTCGACTCAATGGCAAGAGATTTGGTTTTGGTTTGGTTTAGCTTCCATTCCTCCTCCCTTTTGCTAGGAGCTCCACAGTTCTTACTCAGGTATCCCTTCTGGCCCATGCAGCTCACGTACTTGGGAGAAGCAGACCACCCGCTCCAGTTTCAAAGGTGGATTTAAGTCAATCAGCCTAGCCTGTCTGCCTGGTTCAGGGGTGGGTGTGACCAGGGGCAGATTAACCAATAAGCAAGGTAAGCAGGGTTTACTTGTGCTTACTTACTAATCCTTGATGTGGTGAAAAACATGTGAAATAGTTCACTACAGATTAGTAAGTAGGCACAAGTAAAACTGTGCTAACCGTGCTTACTGGGTCATCTGTCCCTGCCGAGGATTGTAAATTTGAAAAGAGACTTTGATTCTGTAGGAAGGTGCTGTGGGGTTGGGAGAGAGACAGACCGCCAGTCATATCTAGAAGCAGAATCTTTGACGTGGTGAAAAAAGGTGAAATTGTTCACTACAGATGATCTGGTAAGCGAGGTAAGCACCATGTTTATCTTGCCTGTTGGATAATCTGCCTCTGGGTGTGACCCAGTTCCCACCAATGAGATGAGAGGGCCACTGGCAGTAGGTTCTGGGAAAAAAGCTTCCTTGCTCCTCTTTGGAAGCTACCTGTAGAGTCACCGTTTGTGCTGGAGTGGATGGGGAACTTTCCAGCCCGGAGAGTTTTGGCAGCCATATTGTGACCATGACGGAAGCCATGGGATAATTCAGACCAGGTCTTTGGTGACATTGTCAAGATGTATGAATATTGAATAAACGTTTATTTGTTTCAAAGAAACACAGCTCAAAACAGAAATGATACCAAGGAGATAACATTTTAAGAGTATAAAGGAGGAGGGAGATAGGAAGGAAAACTCTTCCTTTCCATTTTAACAAATATGTTTTTCTGATGGCAGAAATCCAAAGTCGATCACCTTTAAAAAAAAACAAATAACAATAATTGCAGAGCAGAAAGGGGAAAGGAATCAGGTCTAAAAGCTTGTACAACACTGATTTAAGCTGCTTTAACCCCTCTGTCTTAATTATCTAGTGCTGCTGTAGCAGAAATATCACAAGTGGATGGCTTTAACAAAGATAAATTTATTCTCTTATAGTCTAGGAGGCTAGAAGTCTGAATTCAGGATACCGGCTCCAGGGGAAGGTCCTTGTCATCAATCTTCCCCTGGTCTAGGAGATTTTCAGTGCAGGGACTCTGGGTCCAAAGGAGGTGCTGTTCTCCTGGCTCTTCTTGCTTGTTGGTAATGAGGTCCCCCGTCTCTCTGCTAGCTTCTCTCTTTTATACCTAAAAAGAGATTGGCTTAAAACACAACCTAATCTTGTAGATTGAGTCTTGCCTCATTAACATAACTGCGTCTAATCCTACCTCATTAACATCATAGAGGTCAGATTTACAACACATAGGAAAATCACATCAGATGACAAAACGGTGAACAATCATACAATACTGGGAATCATGGCCTAGCCGAGTTGACACATATTTTTGGGGGACACAATTCAACCTATAACACTCTAGTTTCTTTATTCGTTCAGTAATAATTATCAATAATTATTCAATAATGATATATAATTAATGTAAGTTATTAATTGTATTAACAATAATATATTATTATTATTATAAGTATATCAAGGAGTCCCTGGGTGGTGCAAATGATTAAACCCTTGATTACTGGCTGAAAGTCTGGCCATTCGAATCCACCCAGAGGTGCCTCAGAAGACCGCCCTGGTGATCTGCTTCTGCAAGTTCACAGCCTCGAAAACCTTATGGAGCAGTTCTACTCTGCACTCATGGGGTCGCCATGAATCAGAGCCTACTCAATGGCAGCTAACTAACAACAACAATAATAATTATATAATTTGTTGATTTCCTACTACATACGAGGCACTGTGTTATAGGCTAGGGACACAGTGGAGAGCAAAACCTTTTCTCTGCCATTTTGGAATTATAGCCTACTGACCAAAGAAAAAGTCCCCATTGTAGTCCCACTCAGCTCTCCCAGCTATCAGCCCCTTGCCTTTACCATACCAACCCTGTTACCAAGCACTGTCTCTGAGATGAGGGTCTCCAGGTCATGCTACCACCCAAACTGCCAGACCTCAATTCTAATGTTTTTATCAAGTCAATCCCTGAATATCAGCCAGGGCCTCAGGCCCAGATCCACAGAGACAAGAGGTCTGGTCTACAAAGAACCATGTTTTGGGCTCAGGAAAATTTGAGTGTCATTCTTTCCTTAGATAGGAGTGATTTTCACTTCATTCAACCACCTTTTCGCCTACCCTCTAACTTTCCGTGCCCTTAGCAAACGGCTTTACTAAAGTAAAACAGTATCATCAGCTCTGAGAGGACCCCAAAGACCATGGGAACCTTTGGGTGCGGAAAGATCCTCATCTGTCCCTGATTTTGCACTGGCTGTGCTGAGTACCCTGTGTGGGCTCCAAAGATATTAGGTGATGGGGAAGTCTGGAATGGAAGATGGTAGGATGACTTGAGTGTGTTGGGGGCAATCTTCTAGCTTGAAGCACTGGCTAAGGCCGTGGCTGAATGAAACCTACCTGGCAGACAAAGGTTTTATTTTCATTACATTGATAAATGAAGAAATTCAAGATTTAAGATTTATGAGAATTACAATCAAACATGTTTGCAGCTATGACAAGGAAAAATGCTGTTAGTAATTGATCAATTAATTCACATAACTTCTTATTATCTCAAAAGAAGTAGGTGTTCCTTTGTAGAAAGTATAAAAAAAAGCTTAAAAAGATAAAAAAAGACTCATAATCTTGCCATTAAGAAATCTTTACTGTGAACCTCTCTCCAGTAGTTTGCAAATCATTGTAGTTTTTCAAAATAAGATTATGTTCTGTGCATTATTTTGTAACCTGATATTTTTTAGTAACCATACATTGAAAACATATTTTCATACCATTCCATGTTCTATGACATCCTTTTTGGAGGTTGCATTATGTATTCTGTGGTGTGGATACATGATGCATTTATTTAAGTAATCTCTTCTTATTGACCACTTAGGTTGTTCTCCATTTACCTTTACTATTAAGAAGAGTTTTGTCTTAAATTTTGAAAGATTCCTGCTTGAGTAGTTTAAGCTAAGACTTGGCCCCATGGAAGGCAGAGGTTTGGGTTGAAGAACTGGCAGGTTGAGGGGAGTCAAGAAGCCTGGCATCCGCTCTCTGTTTTGCCTCTGTTGTCTGATTAATCAGGTTAACCGCTTGCTGCCTTGATTTCCCCTTTGGCAAAATGATGATCATAAGCCTCATACTTTAATGCAAAATTTCCAGAACATTTAAGGAAAAGCCTGTGTTAAAAGATGTGAAGCAAGTTCTGGGGCTTCTTGAGTGTAGGAGGCTGGTCTCCCTTCCTACTTGAGGAATGGAATCTTGGCCTCTAAAATGTCCCTGTTCTTTCTCCATGCTCTTGTCTCCCTACCTCCATGCCAAATTGAATAATTTGTCCAAATTGCTAATTTACTAGGTCTTATTATGTTGAGAGAGAGGTACCGTTTGCCCCTTAGTAGCCATTGCCATAGCCACAGCCACAGCTGAGCTCTTATCCAACCCAAAGCATTGCTTTGTTCCAGCCCAGCAGATAAAGCAATCCATAGGGCTGTAGGAAGTCAGAACCATATGGGACCCCAAAGATGGTCTAGTCTTCTTCCCCTATCCCTCATGTTATAGAAGGGCAGTGATTTGACCAATGTCATGGAGTTAATGGCAGAGCTGGAACAAGCTGCTGTCCCAGGAGGCCGTGTGGCTGAATGATTAATTACGGTGTCTCTGGGGACAGACTGCCTGGGTTTCAATCCTGTATCCACCACTTCTGAGCTGTGTGACTTTGGGCAAGTTATTTAATATCAAGAGTCTGGTCTACCATCTCAGCCCGTTCAAGGTGCTTTGTAGTGTGGGGTTGTGTGTGAGGCCACAGTCATAAATACGGCACTGTGGCTGGGGCAGAGATGCCGGCCAAATTTGAATCATCCATCAGGGCCTATTTTCCTTCTTCCACTCCTCCTCCGCCTCCTCCTTTTCTTCCTTTTCTCTTCCTCCCATTCTTCCTCTTCTTCTTCTTCCTCTTTCTCTTCCTCCACTCCTTCTCCTTCCTCTTTCTTATCCTCTTCTCTCTTCCTCTCTCCCATTTGTCCTCCTCCTCCTTTTCCCTCCTCTTCCTCCTCTTCTTCTTCCACTCCATTCCTCTCCTCCTCCTCCTCCTCCTTATTGTTTGGAATCAATTTATATTAAATGACTAAAATGAAAAAACTACCAAACCTGTCTTTTCCCACACAAAACAAAACAAAGCAAAACAAAACACCAAAGTTGGATGATTAAATAAACTAAAGCAGTGAATTACTTATTGCCCACTAACTACAATGCTCTGACTTCCCCAAAATTAATTTTCCTTCTAGCTTCATAACTTGAGCAGACATTTCTTATTTCTTTGTAATGTAACTCTGCACATACATTCAGAAAAACCCCAAGTTGTAATTTCTTTTTTTTTTTGAACTCTCTGTAACTGTCCGAGTTGTGACCTGAGCCTTAATTAGTCCTATTTGATGCTTTGTCTTGGCTAAATTTGCTTGCTGCTCATCCCCAGGAGTAAGCTTGTGGGTGGCCACAATTTGTAGAATGGATATTTCATCTTGTAGGAAATCCTTGGGAACAATACCCCAGAGTGAATGAAATGGGCAATGCAAGCTTGTTCCACTTTACAAAAAGAAAGAAGCAGGAAAAAGCCCCTTCACCAGTGTAAATTGATTCGCCACAGAGACTGCAATGGGGCATGGAGGATGAATAGTGACCGCTTTCCTGTGTGAAGACCATCCCACCTATACAGATCCCAAGTATGTTCACAAGTATAGACACGCGTGTGTACTTACACACATCTCTAGAGCCCAAGTCAGGCCCAGTTTAAATGGATTGTACATGTGTCATATGCAGCTGCAGAGTTAATACGTACGACTGCAATGTATTTACCTGTGTCGACACACTCCTCTGGCAAACACGGTCTCTCCTGAACAAATCATGTCATTAGAATATTTCTTTTTGTTTCATTTGTCCAAAGTCAAACACTCGCTCCTTCAGATAACCAGTGTCTTATAAGCCTGGTGCTGGCCCACACTGCTGCAGGACTGGGACAAAGAGACGACATTACAGTCTGGTTTCTATGGCAACAGAGGAGGGGTAATGAAAACCGAAATGTTGGAAACACCCATTCTGACAATCGTGACATAATTCAGGTTATTACTAGAACGAAACTACCAAAGAAGCAGAAGTGTCATTACCTTGCAGCTCATGTCGACAAAAAGCTGCACTGCACATTTCTCTTAGTTGGGCTGCTCAGAGGAAGGAAACATGAAACACACATGCACGCGCGCGTGCACACACACACACGCCCCTCGTTTTCTGCATGTAAAACGTGTGTGTTCTTTAAAAGCCAGTGGTTGGCTGGTTTTCCGGACATGATGTGGTTGAAGCTGTCATCGTAATGGAAATTCATTGCTGTAGCTATGGTAAATCGAGTTTTCTGCCTGTGCTGAATGCATTAGTCTAATGAGATGTTTGCAGCTGGAGCGCAGGGCTGCTGGAGACTAACTGTGAACGACTCGCACACGAGTGGAAGACAGGTTTTGCAATACTCGGTTTGCATGTGTCGGAAGTCATCTGTCTTCTGAGCCAACATTCCTGGGCTGGTAAAGAACCTGATCAGGGCTCTGGCGAACAAGCCATAGGTAAGGGAGATGCACAATTGGAGGGTGTGCCTCTGACACGGAATCCTTCTCGTCTGTCAGCATGACAGCTTACCTGGTTTAGATTTTCCTGGGTTGCATGCCCACCTCTGTGGCAATGCACGAGTGTCCTGCATTAGAACCATGAGCCCAGTAGGTAAACTTTAGTCCCTGCTACTCAAAATACTTCTAATTTCTTAACCGGCTCTCAGAGGAGAAGATGCAGCATAGAAGTATATAGTCTATAAATGCAGGGTATAGACCATTCACTAGTCTACAACTCTGCATTTAAATATGTAGAAAGTTAATTTTTTTCCAAATGTGAACTCAAAGAACTGGTTAGCTTTCTTTTTCACTGTGATTTTGTTTCGCTTTTTAATTTAAAAAAATTGTCCTGTGTCTTGGGATAAAAATATTTACCGAAAATTTGTTTATTGTAATTGATGGGTTGTGAACACGCGAAGGTGGTTTTTATAGAAGTTGAAATTTATATGGAATATTCTACGTGTCTTTGTGCTTTTTTTTCCCTTTCCCCTGATTTACCAGGCATAGATGAGAATACTATTTATTACTAGTGGCTGGTTTGGTTTGGGTTCATTTTGGGGAGAAAAACAGGAGACTAATATAGAGTGTCAGGAGCAGTTTCCCAAGTTCAAGTACAGAGCTGCCTCCTTCCCAGGTGGAGTGCTGTGGGACTAGAACCAGCTTCCATGCGCTCTTCTCAGCTTCACAAGACATCCTCTCCAGTTTGCTCCGGGAGGGTCAGGACCAGCGGAGGAGGGTGAAGGCTACACTGTAAGTGCTTTTACTGATCGTTGATGCGCTTAAGTCAAAGTGCTTTCCTATACCTGTCATAGTAAAGGGGATGTGGTTTATTGTGTGGTCTCTAGAGTTTACGACGGTGCTCAAGAGGGTTAATTAGACAATCAGGAGCTTTCTGAGAAAGTGGCTGTTTGTTGGTCTAAGGTGCTGTGCCGCTTGAGAAAGTGATCCAGTTGCTTCAGAACTGAGACTAATTGAACAGGGCAGAGAAAGTTTGTCATGTACTCTTGTGTTTTTCTTCCTTTTCAACGACAGGGACTATTTCTGAAGAGTGAGGAACATAGCTGCTTTTTTTCTCAAGACTTCTTTTTTTTATAAAATAGAATATTTGGAGTAAAAGCATAAAAACATTATGAAGGAATTCAGAGTGTTGTAAAGTAAACAGTTGGGGGGAGGGTACATTATTTGCGTGGGAGCATTTTTCTGTGCTGCTTGTAGAATTAGCCTGAAAAAATGGACAGGGTGTTTGAGCAACAGCAGCTGGGTGAAAATTACCTGGGAAAGCGGTAGTGACCGACTAAACGCAAATAAAATGTTAATGTAGGACCCTCAGTTTTAGGGAAGCGGTTTGGAGACTTTAAACACAACTGCGACAAACATTTTTTTAAATGTGAATACGTTTTCTTTTAACTCCATAATATTTTGGTAAATTTATCAGTCTCCTTGATTTTTGATGTTACAATAAAAGTGCAACACCTACAAAGAAAAGAAAAAAACCAAACCATTCTTTTATGTTTATGATGTTTAAATTTCTTCCCTGTGCCGCACACGCACACAAAAGTAATGAATGATAAAAAAAGAAAACAATAATAGAAACTATAGTAAATTGCTTTTCATTTGCTTTTGGTGTGTGTTTTAGAGGAGAATGAAACCAGCACGAACAGTTTCCCTTTCTGGTTGTTGGTTTCTGGGGCTGTGGTCACACGGCTCCCTCAGCAGCAGGTAAGGTGAGCAGAACAGCTGCTAGAAAATCAGCTAAACTCAAATATTTTCAGAACAATTTTACATTGAAAATTTTAAAAAGTACTGACTTTTTTGTTTATGTTAAATAATATTTACTTATTATAAAAATTCAAGCCATACCCCAAAGCACAGTGATATACTTGTTAATTTTTTTTCAAATTTAAAGAACTTTAAATGTTGGGAAAAAGCATAAACAGATTGAGTTGAATCTCTCATAATGTGGTAACTTTTATTTATTTTTTAATCTCGGTTTTGGATCTCGAATACTTAACTTCAAGGAAACATAACTGCAGGTCCCTTGAATCCAAACAAGAAACATGGAGGAATAACTTTTATGTAAATCTGGGGAGTTTAATTTTAGAGGTTTTTGTAGATAAGTTTACGGTTTTACGTGTCCAGAGTCTCCATCACACACATCACACATGTACACATGCAGGCCGTAAGACATGTACCTTAGAGAGAACATCTGGTTGGGCAGAGGTGGGGGCTGAAGCTCAGACCTCGCTCCCAGGAGCCGTGCTAGAGCTCAGCAGGACGCTTTTCCTTCCCATGGCTGTGTCCCTCAGCTTCACACCAACTCTGGTACCCTGGGTGTCCTCACCACAGCCCACACACTCTGAAGAAAGCAGGGAAGGGGGCATGTGCCCCTCACCAGCTTTTAGAATTCTAAGTACCTCCAGTTTCATTCTGTCCTGCATGTCTTCTATGGATCCTTCAGCTTTTATTTGGGGAAGGGGTGGGAGAGAAGGGAAAGGAGAAGGGGGAAGACCCTCTTCCAAATTAATTATCAGAGAGCTTAACATTTGTTCTAACGTTTTGGAGATGGAGTTTGTAAAAGCAGCCCCCCATGGTGTGATCACAGAGGCTTCTTTCTTTGGGTGAGCAAATTCAACATTTCTAGGAGGGAGCTTCATTTAAGTGCCTCTTTGGACATTTTACGTGTTACTCCTGCCATCTCCCAAAAGGCTAGTTGGAGATTTACACGGTTTTTATATTTCTGTTTCCTTCTAAGGTAGGCAAGTGAGGAGAAACGAGGGGGATTCAAAACTACCTCTGGGAGAAAAATCAAATGTGATAGAAGCCACCCATGTGTGTAGTAAATTGCTCTAAATTTTAATTAATGAGTCACAAAAGCCACGCTAGAAGCTTTAAAAATTACCCCTTTATCAATAAGGTGATAATTAACTTTCTCTGGAATTAGCAATTCTCTCAGACCCGGGCAGTATGCAGCCGCAGCGGAGGAAGTTCTCTGGAATGCTGCCAATTTTTAACAATTGGTCTTTCTGCAAACCTACTGGATTTTAATTCAAACATCTATTGTGACATTTTCCAACGTGGTTGGAAGACCATTACCATCACCCAAATCACGGTGAAATTTCTGAGCTCTAAAGAGTGGCTGGGACTGTTTGGACTGCATTTGAATCTATGCTTTCTCTCTTCCTTTTCCTTTTCTACCTTTCCCCCCAAAACCTCTGCTTTTGTGAGAGTAGCACGCTCTCGTTCTGCTATAAATCTCTGCTAGAGTCCCTGTTATAAATCTCTGTGGTGATTCCTGCGTTTGTGGGTACCCCCATACCAAGTTGGAGCATTTTGGCTGTGAGCCCACGAGGTTCTAAATGTTTTTTATTGTTGTTGCATTTATTTTGGTTTCAATTTTGGCAAGGGTTCATTCCTTAATAATTCTTCAAACTCTTCACCGCAATTTGTCAGATGCAGAGATTTAAATCGAGAGACTTGAAGGAGATAAGCTGTGGGCAGAAGGGCCATTTTGGACATGCCGACGGCTGTTTGAAATTTAGCTTATTCTGACCCACACATATTAGTGCCTAAAGAGGCACAGAAGCATTCAGCATTTCAAAGCAGACTGGTCCACAAGGACACACACACACACACACACACACACACACACCGGTGTCACTAGTGAGCAGCACTCAGGGGCATCCTCATGAGAGACGCTGCTATTTAGTTACAGTGGCTGGAAAGACTATTGGTGATGGGTGCAAATCACCCGTTCTGAAGTCAGTCCTCTTTCTCCCCCCTCTGGATTCTTCCAACGTTAGCCCTGCTGGGCTCCTGCTTCTCTCGGCCAAGAGCCCTGGCCAGGACGTGATACTCGAGACAAGGCTTCCTGCTGGGCTAACCTGTCAGTTCTGACATGGACAAGAACACCCCTGCCTTCAGACTCGGGGGACGGAGACAGGCAGCAAGCAGGCATTGTGCATTCTGGAATAAATCAGCGCTTCGCAATCAGGACAGGCGCTTTGCCACCACTGAGGAGATAAAACACCTATTGCTTCTTGGAATGATTACTTCTTGGACTACTATTTTAGGACAGAAAAGAATTTATTACCCAGTGGCAGTTCTCACTTTGTATTAAGCTGAAAAGTCATTCCTCTGAATCCATTTGACACGCCGAAGCTATGGGAATATGTGCTGAGATCCACGCTGCAGGCTTCCCCGGGATCACTGTTGCTGTTTGTGGCAGCTGTGTCTTACAGAGAAATAGTGATGCAAGATCGTATACATCCTCTCCACATTCCCACCAATTTAGGCACATGCTACTTAAATTGTTATTTGTGGGGGGTGAACGCACATTTCTTTTTTGGCAGCTGCATTTGTTTATTTATTTTTATTGTTTTGTGTGTGTGTGTATATAGATATATATAAAAACATATATGTATAAAACACAACCTTTGCCAATTTAACATTTTTCACATGTACAATTCAGTGACATCAATTACATTAATCACTTTGTGCAATCATCACCAGGATCTGTTGCCAAATTTTCCATTGATTAGTAAGTGGAACTTGGTTGCGCCTTTGCTGATTCTCAGGAATGATTGTGCACTCCTGTAGGGAGGCTGCGTCAGCCCTTTGAAGAAGGGGCTGGGCTGAGGAGTAGGGGGCTTCCTTTCTCCATAAGGCACACAATACAGAAGCAGAGGAGTGGAGCTGGCCATTCCTTTTAATGTGCCGAAGGAAAAGAGTGTCAACACTATACTTTCAGAGGTGGTGACGTTGTCCTATTATCCCCGTGAAGGTGACTCAGCTTTTGGGAGATGAATGTTTGGCAACAAAAGCCTTTGTCTTTTTTCTCTCTGTGCTGATCACTATAGAGCAAAAGCCCTAATTCTTTCAAAACAGCAACACATGGCTTGAAAGTAATCCCAAAGGGATATGCAGCCCCAAGTACTGAACTTGGGGACAAATACTGAGCTGGGCAGAGCAAAGAATTACCCAGGTTGGGTCCAAGTCAAGCCAGAGGGAAGTGGCACTGAACAAAGAGATGTTATTGTTGTTAGGGGCTGAGGAGTCAATTCCATCTCATAGCGATCCCATATGACAAAGTAGGACTGCCCCATAGGGTTTTCTAGGCTGTAATCTTCACAAGAACAGATCTCCAGTCTTTCTTCCATGGAGCTACTGGGTGGGTTCAAACCACCAACCTTTTGGCTAAGAGCTGAGCATTTAATGGTTGTGCCACCAGGGCTCCTTGAACAAAGTACTGGGATAAAAACCCTGAGGAAGGAGACTATTTCTTCTCCTTCCAGAGAGGACTCGACCATCACTCCCCCTCTTATATCTCGTGGTGCGATTCAGAAAGGATTCAGTAACATATGGCTCTCAGCTTATAGACCTATGAGTCCTTTTCTTTTGGGTTGAAGGACAGATTTTCTTTTTTTCCCTTCCCTATTTGTCCACAAGTCATCCTGGTACAGCCCCACTCTGATGAGAAAACCAGGGCTGAACACTAAGGAGTGTGTTTGTTTCTCTGATGCCTGGAGCCAGGCCCCAAGTCCTCTCACCAAAGAACGTTAACACTCACAGGGGGCTGTGTCTGAGGTTCTGCCTTGGAAGCAGCCTTAAAGCCTGCCTGGTGCTAGCCTTGGGATTTTATTCTGTTTTGACAGGCAACCGTGGCCTTGGCAAATGAGGACAAGAAGAGCTGAAGAGAAAAACACAAGATGAAAGCCAACCTCAGGGCATTCATGCTCTGCGTTCTGGAGAAAGGATTTGGAGGTTCTGTAACTTAGATAATTCGTTTGGGTCTAACCATTTCTGACCTATTGCAAGACAATGGGAACATCCTCGTTCTTTGTGGCCTTCCAAAAAAAGAGGGCTGACCTCTTTTCTTTACAATCCTTTAGGATTTTGTGCCCTCACTGTCTGGAAATTATGGTGATGTCAAGGTCTTATCAGACAACTAGCTACTAAGTCATGCTGATCGTCCCAAAGATAATGACTCAAAAATGTTGTGGTGCAAACGATTAAGTGCTTGTCTGTTAGCTGAAAGGTTGGTGGTTGGCACCCATCCAGAGGTGCCTGAAAAGACAGGCCTGGAAATTCACTTCTGAAAACTTACAGAGCAGTTCTATTCTGCACACATGGGGTCTCCTTGAGTCGAAATCGACTCAATGAAAACAGCAACACAGAAGTCCACTGTGGGAATAGATTCCTGTCATTTTTTGTTCTTGAGAAACCTGTGGTCATTGGTTCGATTCAGGCAAGGTGTGGTCCATGCTATTGTTGCCTGTGCTGAGGAGTTTGCCGTGAGATTAAGGGGTCAATGCAACAGCCGTCTGCACATTCCCCCTTGCGCTGGGAATTCCCCCCTTCAGATATAAAAGGCGCTCAAGCACATTTGATTATATCCCTTTTTAAGACCTCACGTACAGAAATTCTTCAAGTGGAAAGCTGTAGATAGCTTTAAATTTCAATGTACAGACTATGAACAAAGCAGAGAAACAGTGAGAAAAAAAACAACTGGTCCTATTGCTTGAAATCACCACTTGTAGTGTGAAAATTTAGTTCTTCGTTTTCAGTGTTTTGATTGTAACATAATTAATGTTGGATATTTAACGTGAATATTGAGGACAAACTGTGTGGTAGGGTTATGTTGGCCCCTGATGGGGAATCGGTTAGTTGGTCCTGGAGTGAGAAGCTGTACAACGGTACATTGCCTTAATGAGACTAGGTGAGTATAAACTCTCTATAGGGAAATGAAGTTAGAAACTCAATTTGTGGTGTGATGTGTGTGAGAATGTAGTCTAACCAAAAGCTTAGAGGTTCAAGTCGCCCCCTAGGGGCGCATTGGAAGAAAGGCCTGGGGATTTACTTTTGAAATATCAGGCACTGAAAACCCTGTGGAGCACATTTCTACTCTGACACACATGGGGTCACCATGAGTTGGAATCAACTCAAGAGCAATTGATTTTTTGGTGTGTGAGACTGTGTGGGCACTGATAACATGTGGTGTAGAAGACTGGTTTTTTATTGCTGTCCCTTTTAGTTAGAAGTCATCTGGCATGAACCCAGTAAAGAATAAAACAACTAAAAGTGCTCTGATAGCAAAGTGAAGAGAAAGTACATTCAGAAAGTTTGTCTCATACATGTTTCCCTGGAAGCAGGCCAAATCCTGCTCAGGTCAAGTGCTGAGAAATTGACTTCTTTGTAATTAGCATGAGACCAAGGTAGTGGAATCAACTGGAAGTATAATCACTTTTTTTTTTTTTTTTCTAGTATATATTTCTAGTCACAGGTTAGGTCATTGTTTTTATAACTATATTTGACATTTTCATTCCTTAAGAAAAAAAAATTCCATAGGGCCAAAGACACTGCTGGTCCCTGTAGATGTCTAACACTGAACAGTGTGGTTTATGTGGCTTCCTGAACAAATTTAAGCAAACCCAGGCTACCCTTTGGCCGAGATTTTCTGTATTCTGCTGAGTACTTTGTGGACTGATGACCAGTTTCTAGGGGGTTTTCTCTCTCATCCCTGAGAAGAGAGACTTGGGACAGGATAAGGGGAATTTATACTGGATCCACTTAAATCCCAAACTATTTTTCAGTGAGCTCATTCCTCTGTGGAGGTTGGAGGGTCAAAATAAGAGATAATACTAACAACCAAAACAGTGAGCTTGAGGGAAACACATTTGACAGTTGAAGGAGAGAGTTAAAAGTAAAAACCTACCCTCTGAGAAGTGGTCTCTAAGAGAACCCTAGGTTTTACATCGAATGGGCTTTGGAGGCCTCCCTCCCAGAGCCTCACAATCTTCCTTGGTGTCGCTGAGGGCAGGTCCCGAGCTTCGGACGGCTGCCCTTCCAATGCTCGAAGCCCATCTTGCTAGCTAGGGCTCCAGAGAACACCCCTTCCTCTAATTTCCTCCTCCAGTAACTTCTTCCTCTTCTGAGTGCCTAATTTTATCCTCAGAGCTGCACAGAATAAATCTAAACGGAGCAGCATGGATTTGGGGTCAGAAAAGCCAGTTTAATGGCTAACAGAGTGGCCCTAGGTCAGTATCATGGCATCTCTGAGCCTTGCTGTCCTCAGCAATACAAGAGGGATGGTATTCTTTGTCAGTCCCCACAGGACTGCTGAGTGGCTCAAAGTAGACAGTACAGGCAGTCCCTTGGTTACTTACGTATGAATGTCTGACTTATAGAGAACCGGTACTTACCCTTTACTGTTGTGTAAATGTGCCCTCACTTTGAAACAGTTGAACCAATTCCTACTCGCAACAAATTCTTCATCACAATCACTTGCTGCACATACAGCTTTTAAATTATTGAAAAGGCCTGGAGCCTTTCCTTGCCAAAAGTAAGGCTTAATAATAACCGTATGCAACTTTTCCGACTTCCTTACAAATTCGGCTTCAAGACACACTTAGGAACTGATCTCGTTTGTAACTCGGGGACTGCCTGTTTATGGAAAAGGGCTTCATAAACTGTAAAATGCTGTATAAATGGAAATAAATACGTATGCATTTACTGAGCATCATGAGCCAGATGCTGAGGGAAGCACTAAACCTGTTTTATTTAATTACCTTATTTAATCTACAACAGGAAGTCAGTGTGGGAGGAGCTATTTTCATCTCTCTTTCCAGATGGGTAAACTGAGGCTTACATTAAACAACTTGCCCAAGCCCACATGGCCATATGAAGTCCCTTGAGTCTTTTCTTCTCTAGTTCTGAAAAGTAGCTTGGGGCGTTCGTGTCTTTTCACCTGTGAGGGCTGAGGTGCAAGAGTCCTTTCATGCCTCAGAGCCAGCCGCTCCTGCTCTGCCTGGCTGGGCTGTTCCCAGATCTAGCAGGTTCCAGAAAGGAAATGATTCCCTGGTGTTTCCACTTGGAAAGGCATTTTTGATCCACAGCAAACTTCTCTTAAAGCAGTGGGTTCTCAATCCTGTCAGACTCAGCCTCCATTTTTATTACACGTATTTTTTAAGACCCTGTTTATAGCCCTAAAGTGAAATTCCCAGATAATATAACCCCACCTACACCCATAATTTCAGAAAAAATCGATATGAAGTCTTAACTGAAATATAAAGAGGAATGAGGGCAAAGTCATTTACAATAACTTCTGGTGCCAGTGTGCCCACCCTGGAAGACATAATGAAGTGGTGAGGGGCTGACACCCGCTCCCAGAAGCTCTGTGTGGGCTACCCCTCCAGTGAAGACTGAGGCAGGTGAGTGGTGTTGGTGACATAGGTGCCACAAACTGGTGCAGCCTCTGGTGACATGATTTTCCAAAATGGCGAACCAACCAACCAGTTGCCATAGAGTTGATTCCGACTCACGGCAACCCCATGTGTTTCGGAGTAGAACTGCTCCATAGGGTTTTCAGGGCTGTGTTCTTTTGGAAGCAGATCACCAGGCCTGTCTTCAGAGGTGCCTTGGGGCGTCTTTGAACCATCAGCATTTAAAAAAAAACTCTGGTTGTGTTTTTAACCAGCTAGTCAAACACTTAACTGTTTACACCCCCCAAGGACTTCCAAAACAGTGAACAACTTTTGGTAAAATTCTGAACAAAATAGAAAACAATCTTCCCTCAATTTACATAGTAAACGCATTCCTGGGAAATAAAGTACATATTACAGCTGAGTAAAAATACATTGTGTTTATAAGTAAAATGAGATTAGTTCCGGGTTCAGATCATTACAAGTGGGATTTTCACCTTCATGACTATATGGCGAGACAATGTTTCGTTGTGCAGGAGTGCCTGTGCAGCACAAGACACCCTGCATCCCTGGTCTCTGCCCTCTAAGTGCCAGTAATGCTCGCCCCCCCCCCCCAACACTGTACCAAATAAACCATCTCTAGCACATTTCCAAAATGCCCCTCTGCAGTGGATATTAGCAGGAGTGATGAGCACCTATGGATTAGAGCAAGCCAGACTGCCACTTATCTTACCATCTGGTGCAGTGGTTAAGTGCTTGGCTGCTAACTGGAAGGTCAGCAGTTTGAACCCATCAGCAACTCCTCAGGAAAGACCTGGAAATCTGCTCTCTTAAGGATTATAGCCAAGAAAACTTTATAGGGCAGTTCTACTGTGTCATATAGGGTCACTGTGAGTTGGAATCAACCCAATGACACACATCAACAACCCCTCCCCAACACCTGATGAATTATGGCTTAGCAAAAGGATGGTGCTCTCTTGCCAGTTCCCTGCATGATTACTATGCAGAGCCCTCTCAAAGATCATGGTGAGAATTTTGGGGTACCTCTGACATTCTGGGCAGATGTTTGCTAGTGAATTTCCTGTAAAACCTGCAGCTTTAAGCTAAGTGATAAGACTCTTTCTATCATTTGTCTTGCTCTCCTTCAGATTATGTATAGGCTTTGTCATAAATATAGTATTTAAAAAAATACGTCACTATGCCATGGGTGTGCTTATAGGTATTAACACTTACTGAGGCATCATGATGGTGCAGACATTGCTGTAGGTATCCACACAATGACCTTGGAATGCATCATTCCATTTCATAGACCAAAAGACAGAGCTTAAATGAGTTTAAGCAACTGGATCCAGGTTGTCTGTTGTTGTTGTGTGCTGTTGAGTCAATTCTTGCTCATAGTGACCCCATATGACAGAGTAGAACTGCCCCACAGGGTTTTCTAGGTTGTAATCTTTAAGCGAAAAGATCATCGTGCCTTTCTCCTGCAGAGCCACTGGACGGGCTTGAACCGCCAACCTTTTGGTTAGCAGCTGAGTGCTTGACTATTTTGCCACCAGGGCTTCTTCCAGGTGGCCTAGTATGTGGTATAAGTAGGTTCCAAATCCCAGACCTTTGCTTCAATATAATCTGCCTCCTGTATACATGGTGCACTTTTATCCAGACAGGGAAACCCCACTTCTGAGTATTTTCTCTGGTTTAATTACATAAGAATGAAGTGGACGAATAAAGATGTCCACAAACTCTTTGACACTCCTTCAATAGAGAGGAGGGGTCTAGTTCCCCTCTCCTTGGATCCAGGCTGTCCTAAGTAACTTGTCGCCTAATATAATGCAGTGGAAGTAACACTTCAGGACTGGCATAAGAAGCCTTGTAGTTCCACCTGGGTTTCTTGGAACGCTCACTCTTGGAAGCCCTGAGCCACCATCTAAGAAATGCCACTACCCTAAGGCTGCCATGCTGTGAGAAGCCAAAGCCATGTGGAGAGGTGCTGGAGGCTGAGACGCCATGGAGAGAGAGAAAGAGGCAAGGAACACCAAACATGTGGGAGAGGAAACTATCTTGGAAGTGGATTTTTCAGCTCCACCACCCCAGCTGATGCCACACGGATCAGAGACACACCACCCTGCTGACACCTTCCTACATTCCTGACCCACAAAATGGCAAGATATAATAAGCCACAACATTACAATAGTTGGAGTCCCCTGGTGGTGCAAATGATTAATGTGCTAGGCTGCTAACCTAAATGTTGGTGGTTTGAGTCCACCAGGAGGTACCTTGGAAGAAAGCCCTGGTGATCTTCTGAAAAACCAGCCTCTGAAATCGCTATGGAGCACAGTTCTACTCTAACACACTTGGGGTTGCCATGAGTTGGAATTGACTTGATGGCAACTGATTACATAATACTTTCTAATGTAGTAATTGATAATTGGAGCACATGGTAAGGGCATTTTTCTATTGTGCATTATTTTTAATGCTTATAATAGAAGGATCTTTCCGCATGCAAAGGACAGTAAGATTCACTATAAAATAAAATATAGTTGATCTCCATTTGCCAGTGATTGATATAAAAAATAGAAGTTTGGCTTCATGGTCATCCTGTAAATTATTTCTACTCTCATCCCCCAAAGTGTGGTACAGGTACCATCAGAAGTGAGTGAAGTGTTTTCAGGTGAAACACTTATTATTTTAATAAATGTGTTTAATTTTATGGTTAGTTTGTTTATATTTATATTTTTAGAAACCAATACTTGATTTCCGTTTATGAGTGTGGCAAAGTTTCATTTAAAATGTACTTATTTAAATAGACTATTTACAAATTAAGTTAATAATAAGTAAATATGATACTGGAGGGGGATGGTGTTCAAATATAGCAAAATATTGCAAAGTTTGGACCTAAAGATCTGACGTTCGGTAACAACTGCTCTGAACCCTAGGCTGTCCCTGTCTCTGGTCCTGAGGATTTGGAGTTGGAATTGTGGATAGGATGGTATTGCTCAGTTCGTCATAGAAACTGTGGTCCTCTGAGTACTACCTATAATGTCTCCTGGGAAGGTTAGCCTTTATCTTTCAGAGCAGCTTTTACAGAATGTTTCTGCTGGTGGCTCTAATTCTGGGTAAGTATGAACCACCTTTCGGATTTCTGGCTGTTCTCTAGGGAATGGAGTTTCCCAGCATTCCACCCTAGCTGCCATGTTTAATGTCAGTACCTTGGGCTACTTAGAGTTCTGCAGCTGCAGTTCATGCTTCCTGCTGCCTCCTGCACAGTGTCATCTGTCACAGAAAGCTTGGTCCTCTAGTGAGAGAATGTCTGCCCTGGAAGTCAGGGTCATTGGAAATCCTGTCTCCATCCCCCACCCCCATGTAGTCTTTATGTAACTCAGAAGGGATTGGATTCAGAATTCACCCCTTTTGGGTGTGATCTAATTAACATAACAAATGAAACCCTATTTCCAAACAGAATTACATCCGCAGGTACAGTAGTTAGGATTCCAACACATATTTGGGTGGGGGGACATAATTTAATTCATAACAGCTATTGATGGCAAATGGCCTAACAATGGTCTCCTATGACTTAGCAAACACCTACATTTCTTTAAATTTTAGGCTAGTCACATTTCTGCTGTATTCATTCCAGATGATGGAGAAATGTACTTCCCAAAAGTCCCAACTCTTCCCCCGGAGCAGAGGAGACAGTCTGGTGTCTCCAGCTCCTTTTTAAAGGGCATCTGGAACCCCACCCCCAACCCCTGCCTCCACCCCAGGGCAGTGCAAGCTCACGGAGTCCATACAGTTGATGAAACCAAGCACCTAGGGCTATTCTGATAGAGTTGGTCTAACACCTCAGAGTGTATGCTTGCTGAGGCAGCTCCCATTGAGCATATACCTCTCCGAGTGGGAGCCAAGACCTTCCAGTGGTCAGGATGCATCCTAAGATGCTTCGTGCACCAGTTAAGAAGGGGAGTCTTGAGGACAAGAATTGTATTTGAGTGAAAATTATTAATCTAATTTTCATCCCTTCAAGTAGTTTTTCTTGAACTCTTCAACCTGGAATTTTCCTCCAGTTCTTGAGAGGTTAACCTGTTGAAAATGAATAATAATTATTGTGGCCGGAATTTTAAAAGCCTGGTGTTTGGAGGCATTCTATTGCATCCTCATGAGGTAGTTAACAAGTTTCATTACGAGGAGACTGAGGTGCCATAAGTGAAATGTGTTGTCGCAGAGTCAATGACAGTGGCAGGGTTAGGACAAAGTCCTGCACTCTTGAGTCCCAGGGCAGAGCCATTGTCAACTTTAGCCCATGAAGCTTTCCTAACCAAAATCCAAACCAGTTGTTTTCGAGTCAACTCCAACTCATGGTGGCCCCATGTGTGTCAGAGTAGAACTGTGCTCCATACGGTTTTCAGTGACTGATTTTTCAGAAGTAGATAGTCAGGCCTTTCTTTGGAGGCGACTCTGGGTGGACTCAAACCTCTAACCTTTTGAATAGCAGCTGAGTGTGTTAACTATTTGCACCATCCAGGTATGCTGAAGCTTTTTTAGACACTAACTGTAGCACGGGCAAGATGTGATGACTGAGCATGGAGAAGTTTGAAAATACATTGCTTGTAACTTATGAGTCAAACATGCTCCTAATTCACACTTGGTGACATGTGTTGAGTTCTACGCTGGCCTGTCACAGTCCTGGGGAATATCCCAGGCATGGAGAGGAAGACCAGGAAAGCCAACTTGCCTCAGGGCCAGGGGCTTTCCTGGGGACTTTGTTTGTGACTTTCTTTATCCGCATGCCACCTGATGCCCCCTAGCTGTAGAGTTCCAGTGGATTCTGGGCCCTGGTGTGGCAGGCAGTGTTGGGAGGGCTGTAGTGAGAGCAATGAGAGCATGAGCTTCACTTTGGGTTCTTTATCTGATAGTGATGGGTGCCTCCCTTCCACACACCACCCAGGGTTGAGGCATCAAGACTGTCCTGTGAGCCTCACAGGACAGAGGCCAGTCCCTGCAGTGCCTATGGCCAGGGCTCTGTCCATCAGGCAGGAACACCCTTTGCTTGTTCACTGCCCCTTTTCCGCTGACCACGTGAGCATGGTGCCTGGCATAGAGAGGTGCCCCTCATGCTTTTTTGGATGGATCAATCCATCTACGGACAGAGAAGGGAATGGATGATTACTTGAGGACGTTATATACCCAAAGCCCTGAGTTCCAGATGGGTGTTTCAACTGTTTTATTGGACATCTCTGCCTACTTGTTCCATAGGCACCCTACACTCAACATTTCTAAAACTGAGCTCATCATTTCCCCTCTTCTCCACATCTTCTCCTCCTTTGTTCTGTCTTCACTGAAGTATCATTTCCCCAGCTATCCAAGCTGATCCCAAACTCACCTATTCAGTACTCTCGAAATGGAAACCAGTCCCAACTGATATTTCTTCCAAAAGAGTCTCCTATGTTCACCTCTTCTTCCATCCCCCTCTGTTGCCCTCACTCATGCCGTTGTTAGCTGCCTTCACCTGGACTGTAGTGATGGCCTTCTGCCCAGCCTCTCTGCCTGTCGCTCCCCTCCCTTCAGCATACTCCATGCATTGCACCAAGGTTATCTTTGTAAGACATGGATCTGATCTAGTCACTTGACTGTTTAAAAGTCTCTGATGGATTCTACTGCTTACACTAATGGTTGCCGAAGATTTTTATTTATTTATTTATTTTTATTGTACTTCAGGTGAAGGCTTACAGAACAAA
>NW_004443953.1:16791753-16800138 GCF_000243295.1 Trichechus manatus latirostris | reverse complement strand
CGTCCCCTGCTGGACGCTCCGTGAAGCTGCTTTCTCGTACCCCGTTTGCTGGTCTCTGATAGGAGTCCAAGATGGCAGATCCGCGCTGTGTTAGCTATTAGGGGACCTCTGCATGAGTCTCTCCTCGCTCTCCGTTCTCTGTCAGTTTTCTCACTCCATTTGGTGCTTGGCTGAGTTCTTTATCTCTTCATTTGTTGTTTTAGGGTTTGAGAATTGTTGTATTCTCTGTTCGGCTTAGTTTTTCGGATCTTTGCTGTGGAGAGATGGCGTGGTGCTTCTGCCTACAGTGCCATTTTGCTGGAACTCCCTGGTTGCCAAAGATTTTGACTGTGTTCTCCATTATAACAATTCTTGAGCACAAATCTCCAATACATGTATTTTATAAATTATGTACCTATGACTATGTTAATGCATTAAAACAAAAATCCATCGCCACTGAGTTGATTTCAACTCATGGCAACCCCATGTATTGCAGAATACGGCTCTATAGGGTTTTCTTGGTTGTAGTCTTTATAGAAGCAGATAGCCAAGCCTTCTTCCACGGCGCCACTGGGTGGATTCGAACCGTGAGCCTTCAGTTTAATAGTTGAATGCAAACCACTTGCTCCACTCAGGGACCTTATTAATACTTTACATAAATTTAAAAAAATACAAAAATAGGAAAAAAAAAAAAAGCCACATGAGCATTTTGCCCTTCCCCAGACATTCTCAAAGCTTTTGTGTTTTTTCACTTTCTGTTCCTGTTTCCTGGAATTCTCTTCTCTCACTTCTTCTTGTGATGAGTCCTAGGTGTCCTTCAAGACAATGCTCACACTTCACACCCATGTGCCTTCCCTGACTTCTTCTGTGCCATCTTTATACACAGCATTTAAATCCTTAACCTTCCTTAAAGGAGCCCTGGTGTCTTAGTGGTTAAGCACTTGGCTGCTAACTGAAAGGGTTGCAGTTCAAACCCACTCAGTGGCTCTGTGGGAGAAAGACCTGATGATCTGCTTCCATAAAGATTGTAGCCAAGACAATCACACTCCTATGGGGCAGTTCTACTTAGTTGTGGGTTTGTTATGAGTCAGAATCGACTTGATGACATCTAATGACAACAACAACACTGAAGATCAAAGCTTTCAGTATGGATTACACCTTAACATAAAGAAAACAAAAATCCTCACAACCAGACCAATAAGCAACATCATGATAAATGGAGAAAATATTGAAGTTGTCAAGGATTTCATTTTACTTGGATCTACAATCAATGCCCATAGAAGGAGCAGTCAAGAAATTGAATGATGTATCGCACTGGGCAAATCTGCTGCAAAAGACCTCTTTAGGCTGTGGGGACCATGGTCTCGGGGAACATCTAGCTCAACTGGCATAACACAGTTTATAAAGACAATGTTCTATATTCCACCTTGGTGAGTAGTGTCTGGGGTCTTAAAAGCCTGTGAGCGGCCATCTAAGATACTCCACTGGTCTCATCCCTTCAGGAGCATGGGAGAATGAAGAGAACAGGATACAAGGAAAAGATTAGCCCGAAGGACTAACGGTCCACAGCTACCAAGGCCTCCACCAGACTGAGTCCAGTACAGCTAGATGGTGCCCGGCTACCACCACTGACTTCTCTGACCAAGATCACAACAGAGGGTTCTGGACAGAGCTGGAGAAGGATATAGAATGTAATCCTAACTCACAAAAAGAAGACCAGATTTACTGGCCTAAAGGAGACTGGAGAAACCTCGAGAGTATGGCCCCCAGACACCCTTTTAGCTCAGTGGTGAAGTTATCTCCGAGGTTCACCGTTCAGCCTGGGAGTGGACAACCCCGTAAAACCAAATGAGACTAACGAGGTACAGTAGTCCAGTGACAAGAGCCAGAAGGCAGAAGGGGACAAGGAAGCTGGTGATAGGGAACCCAAGGTTGAGTAAGGATATTGTTGATGTGTTGTGAGATTGTTAACCATTGTCATAGGGCAACGTTTGTAGTAACTGTTAAATGAGAAACTATTTTGTTCTGTAAGCCTTCATCTTAAGTGAGAATAACAGCACAATTGGAAGAGCATAGTCAATGTCACTGAACTGTGCATGTAGAAATTTTTGAAATGGTGTATCTTTGGCTACGTGTATTTTCACCAAAAAAAAATGGTTGAGAAGTTAGAGGGTTGACATGTTGTGGGGTTGTTAACCAATGTCATAAAACAATATGTGTACTACTGTTCCATGCGAAACTATTTGTTCTGTAAGCCTTCACCTGAAGTACAATAAAAATTTAAAAAAAGCCCTCTTTAAAGTGTTAAAAAGCAAAGATGTCACTTTGAGGACTAAGGTGTGCCTGACCCAAGCCATGGTGTTTTCAATCACCTCATATGCATGTTAAAGCTGGACAATGAATAAGGAAGACCATAGAAGAATTGATGCCTTTGAATTATGGTGTTGGCAAAGAATATTAAGTATATCATGGACTGCCAGAAGAATGAACAAATCTGCCGTGGAAAAAGTACAGCCAGAACGCTCCTTGGAAGCAAGGACTGCGAGACCACGTACTTTGGACATATTATCAGGAGAAACCAGCCCCTGGAGAAGGACATCATGCTTGGTAAAGTAGAGGGTCAGTGAAAAGGAAGAAGGACTTCAACAAGATGGACTGACACAGTGGAATTGAGCAAGATGTGTTAAAGTAAATTCAACCCCGAATATCAAGCAAGTTAGGCTGCAACAATAGGGTCAAACACAGCAATGATCGTGAGGATGGCAGTGTTTCATTTTGTTGTACATAGCGTCACTTATGAGTTGGAACTGACTCAACAGCACCTACCTACAACAACAACAACAAGCAACCTTCTCTTGTTTCGTGATTTGAGAGAATCTTTCTGAGGCAAAGAGGAAGAAAGAACGTGTTGGGTTTTATGTCCCTGTAGCTGCCAAAACCAAATTGTGATAGTAACATATGTTTCCTTCCTTGTTAAACATTCCAAAGAGGTTTTTTTTTTTTTTTTTTATCTTTTTTCTCAGTTTTCCTATTACTCTGAGTAAAATATGTCTCCTACAGACGAGTGTGGAAGCACGCAGCCAGACAGACACAAAGAGGGAGGGGAGGAATTGAGCAAGATGCGCAAAAGTAAACTTAATCCTGAATATGAAGCAATTAGGCTAATGTGATTTAGAACAACATGATCCGCTAAGTTTGTGTTTATTTTCCCTCAGACAGTAATTAATACATGAAAGTGTTGTGGGTTGCTAAATTTTAGTAAATGCATGATAGACTGTTCTTTGAAATAAAAGCACTGCAACAGTCATTTTACAGTAGCGTGAATGGAAGATGATTACAGTTTGAGACAACCTGGTCCTCATTCAGTGTGAGAACACCAGTGGCTCATCTTTGGCTGGGAGTTGCTGTGAGCACAAATTGCAAACAAAGTTTATGGGTACCGCAGGGAAATTGTGAAGCATATTCCCCCTGTAGCCAAGCAGAGTGCTTAACTCACTTTTCAGATATTCTAGCCAGTGTCCTACAGGGAATTGTGCTAATAAATATGACAATAATATTGTAATGGGACAGGAAAGGCTGATGCAGCATTTTGTTAATTTCTGTTCCGCATTAGCAGGGAGCTTTGCAATCCCGGAGCAATGAAACAGGAGCATATTGATTCAACTGTAGGCATTTTAATTAGCGGTCTTGGGACTATTTCTGTGCTGGGGCAGCAGAGTGAGACCTGGCCCCACCAAGTTTACCCAGGGCACATTTTCCTTCTTGCACTCAGTGGCCATTAAAAGGTCTTGCCAGAGGCAGGAGTCTGGGGGAGGCGAGCAAAAAGTTGCAAAGAGAAGGAGGTGCCTGGTGGGCATCCAATACCAATGAGCTGCTCGGCTGTCAGCACCTAGAGCCCTTGTTTTAACAAGGCAGTGGCAAAAATTGACAGAAGTGGCTCAGGCCCAAAACGGATCCCAAATCATTTTCAAAAGGCTCTTTTTACTCTTGCTACCTTTTAAAAATAATTTGGCTTAAATACAATGCAAGAATAAAGACATCATAAATCAAAAGCTGTTAGCACATACAGCTCCTGAAATTTATGGATATTAAGCAGAAAAAGCTTAGGAACATTTCACCAAATAATTCTCCAATCCCTCAAGACTGATTTAAATTTCCCCCCTCTCTCCCCCATTGCTGATGAGCATTCCTGGCTGCTAGCTATTTATGGCACAGGAGCACCTGAGCCCTGATGTGGAGGGAGCCAGCTCTCTGCCATTGGCCAGGCCAGTGGATTCTCATGGGGTGGGACCTGAAGCCTGGCCCAGCTATAGGAACCACATGAGCAAAGAGCCAAGAACCAACAGAAGCAGATGGCAGCTGCCCTTCGGTCAGTGATGCAACCTTGGAGATGTCAGTGTCCCTTGGCGCTGGGCCTCTATTGCTATCCCTTTCACCTTTAGTCCTCAGGCAAGTTGGTCGGGGCACTTCACTGTGGGACTTAACGCTCAAAGCTAGCCACTTCTGTCAGGGTTTAGGGAAGTGAGTGTCAACTTTGGAGACCCATTACTAGGTCCTGGAAGGCAAGGTGGAGAGCAGTGGGTCCACCAGAGGCCAGGATTAAGGAGCTAAATACCCAGTTATGCTCTGGGTGGTGCTTATTGGATTTCCCTATGTGGGTGAAGAAGTAGAAACCAATTGGAGGTGTTACTTATATTTGTTGGCTAATTAATGAATTTGACAAATAACTATTGAGCACTTGTGATGGATGAGGCACATGGAATAATTTCCTCTGACCATGTAGATAGACAAAGCCAGGCGAGGGTCCACAAGGGCCAGAAGTGAGTCTCCCGACTTTCAAGGATCAGCTCAATGTCCCCCTCCTCCAGGAGGCCTTTCTACCCTCCTCCAGCCCATGTGCCTACTGTCAGAGGGCTGCTCACATCTCCACCTCAATCTCCTACTCCCTTAGGTTGGGGTTTAACTGTTTGTGTGTGTATGTCTTTTCCTCACTTAGAACAAACTCTGAGGCAGCTACTGCCTCCCATCACAATATACACGGGGCTCTGAGGTGCAGCATTGGCATCCAGGCGTCTCAGGGTTTGAATCCAACCCTGCCACTTCCTAGGTGGGCGAACCACCTAATTTCACCTCTCTGGGCCTCAGCCTTCTCACTATTTAAACGCAGATAATAATACCTATATCACAGGTTGATATGAGGAGCAAAGGGATTAAGATGTGTCCAACATTTTGTATACGACCTGGCCTGTAGAGATTACCGAATAAATGGAAGTTACGATGATTATATCACTTAGCACATGGATTGTTAGGCTGAGCCCTTGTTCATTGTTTAATAGGAAAAATATCTCTTTTTGACTGTCCATCCTCCTTTAGTTGAGAAGTTGGAGCTGTCTTGGCGCTCATTGTGTGGGAAAAGTAGAGAAGGCAGTAGGCACAGGCTACTCTGTGGTGTTGCCTGGCCCTGTGATAAATCCTACTTTATTCAAGGCGGAAGGAAAAGAAAAGCAGGGACGTCTCCTTAGACCACCTTCTGAGGCTGATGGGAATATACAGATCTAGAACTTTTAATGGTGGTCTCCTCCATGTGAATCTCTTAGCTCTCGTACACTCTGATCCTCTACCTGTCCTTGTTCTCCCCGGACAGAATGTCTGTCAAATATCAATGCTGCTCTTCATATTTGTATTTGGGAATATTATATCTCAGAACCAGGCTGATTTCTTAACAGGTCTCATTGCCAATACTATAGCTGCCAGGTGGTCTTAGGTCCAAGGGCCTATAAAATAGCTCACCACATACGTCAAACTTTACGTCGCTCTTTGCTGAGCTAAGTTGGAAAATTTATAGTTTTGAAGAACACAGAGTCAGGGTGAAAATGTGGCTCTGGCTGCGTCTGGGCGCAACTGGGGTTTTCAGATGTAGTTTGACAGCTCTCGTCTGACAGAAACACCAGGGCCCATAAAATCAGTCCAGTGCCAAGGTTTCAAGGAGCTGTATTAAATATCCCTGCAGTGGCTGCCCTCCCTCACCTTAATTTAAATTGGGGTATTAAAATGGCAGAACGAGCCACTTAAAAAAGGTCCACAATCTCAATCTTCCTCACAATTAGTGAGAATAAGCATGCTGTTGATGTAAAAGATGGTATCCAGTGTTTTCTCAGTATTTATTGGTGTCCCTGTAGTTCAGGTGGATGGGAATATGCAGATCTAGAATACAAAGATAAGTAAGATGTAGCCCTAGCCTTCATGGAGCTGATGGCCTAGTACAGGTGTCAGCAAACGTGTTCTGTAAAGGACCAGATAGCAAATATTTTAGGCTTTGGGGGCCACATGAACTCTGTTGCAGCTACTTAACTCTGCCATTGTTGCTTGAAAGCAGCCACAGACAATATGCAAACAAATGGGTGTGACTGTGTTCCAATAAAACTTTATTTACAAACATAGGCAGCAGGCTGGATTTGGGCTTTAGGCCATAGTTTGCCGCCCCTGGTCTAGTAAATAAAATGTAATATATACTTGTAGCTACTATTCACTATGCATGAATTTTAGGTTAGTTGAGCTTTTTTGGTTAAGGAAGAGAGATTCCATAATGTTATCTTTAATAATGG
This sequence comes from Trichechus manatus latirostris, assembly GCF_000243295.1. Classification (NCBI taxonomy): domain Eukaryota; kingdom Metazoa; phylum Chordata; class Mammalia; order Sirenia; family Trichechidae; genus Trichechus; species Trichechus manatus. The sequence continues at coordinate 16,793,554 of NW_004443953.1, read as the reverse complement.
TGCAGGTAAAGGTGGAGAAGTTAATTAATGTTAGGATGCACACGGGAGCAATGCCCAGTGAGGGGTTGTTTGGGTGCAAGTGATGGAAACACACTCATCCTAGGTTTAAATAAAGGCAGGTTTATTGTAAGGAATCAGGGATATAGCATCAACCAGAGAGCAGGAAGAAGAGCTGGCTCTTATGTGAGACTGAAAGCAATACAATGGACTTAGCCCAGCCAATGGATTGGTTCCCTCTGGGTCAGGTATACGCACCCTTGGTCTAATCAACTATTGCCAGTGGGGGGTGTTTTCACATGAAGAAAACATGGTTTCAGGAGCTCACACCTGAATGGTATCTATGCGTATGTGAGAGGGATATCAGTTCTCATACGAGGAATACCCTAACACTTACTACCACAAAACAAGGAAAAAGGGATCTCAGCCAAGGGACTGATGACAACCAGGAAAAGCTGAACACCTGTCTTCAGAGAGAGGAGGCACTACAGTGGAACAAGCCTCCTAGTGACAGGAGCTAGTATATTATTTAGAATCCCACCAGCTCTGGAGGCTTGAGAATCAGGAGTTGGTATGTCTTCACTCCAGTGGTCTGCCACCCGACTCAGCTCATGCTTTCAGCGTTGGCTTCACTTGTGAATGTCTGATTTGTTTTCCATTTTCACCTGACTTTCTGGCTTCTAAACAGAATGCTTTTATCTACATGAGAGTATCCACTCTCTTTTGGCTTGGGCTCATTCTTTGGTCATCAGAGCTTCCCTTTCCTTCCTCTACCTCAGGACCTTTCAGCTTCAACTCCCACTGCTCACTGTAAGACAGTGAAGGTTCCCATGCAAATTCCTGGGAGGGGAAATCTGATCGGCTCAGTGAATAACTGCAGAATCTGTTTGGCAGAGTTTTCCATGCCGGGGTTATATCATAGCCCATTGGTCAGCTGTGGGTTGACTGCTTTATGAGTAGGTGCCCATGTATGGTTCAGGCAGCTATGGTAAGGTGGTGGGGTCATATCATCAGAATATGTCGTACAGAGCAGGCTTAGGGGAAGGGGATAGTTTTACTTGGAAGAGGCTGCAGTAGGGTAGACACCTTAACTGATATGTCTAGTTCAGAAATATAATGTGCTAATTATAATATTAGATATAAAACAAAAAGCCACAGACACTGAAGGAAAGGATAGAGTCAGGAAAGTCTTCGTAGGGACAGTAGTCTTTAGCAGATGGTAGGATAAGCACAAGTTAAATTGTTGAGTGGGAGCACTCCTGGCAAAGAAAAACACCATGCGCAAATAAAGTCGCATTCAAAGGACAGGTTCTGGGGGTTAGGACATGAACATCTGTTTTGTGGGGAAGAGTCACCACTCAACCCACTACACCTGGTAGTGTATGGAAAGTCTGAAAAAGTTGTTCCATTCCAAGAATATGCCCTCAGTTACAGGTAGTCCCCAACTTACAATGGAGTTCCGTTCCGAAGACTCCGTCGTAAGGCGGTTCTTTTGTCGGTTTAGCCAATGGTTTATCAATTTTGTTGATCTTTTCAAAGAACCAGCTGTTGATCTTATTAACTCTTTCAATTGTTTTTCTATTCTCTATTTCATTTAATTCTGCTCTAATTCTTATTATTTCCTTTCTTCTGGCACCCGAGGGCTTATTTTGCTGCTGTCTTTCTACTTGTTCAAGTTGTAGGGTTAATGTTTTGATTATGGCCCTTTTTTCTTTTTGCAGGTGTGCATTTATTGCTATAAACTCACCTCTGAGCACTGCTTTTGCTGTGTCCCAAAGGTTCTGGTAGGATGTGTTTTCATTCT
>NW_004443953.1:16751362-16790372 GCF_000243295.1 Trichechus manatus latirostris | reverse complement strand
GCTGGCAATTTTTTTCCTTTAAGCCTTTATATATGTCATCCCATTGCCCTCTTGCTTGCATGGTTTCTGCTGAGTAGTCTGAGCTTATTCTTATTGACTCTCCTTTGTAGATGACTTTTCATTTATCCCTAGCCACTCTTAAAATTCTCTTTTTATCTTTGGTTTTGGCAAGTTTGATTATGATATGTCTTGGTGACTTTCTTTTGGGAACTACCTTATGTGGGGCTCAATGAACATCTTGGATACATACCTTGTCATCTTTCACGATATCAGAGAAGTTTTCTGCCAACAAACCTTCAACAATTCTCTCTGTATTTTTGGTTATTCCCCCCGTTCTGGTACTCCAATCACTCGTAGGTTATTCTTCTTGATAGAATCCCACATAATTCTTAATGCTTCTTCATTTTTTTTTTAATCTTTTTATCTGATTTTTCCTCAAATAAGTGGGTGTCAAGTGCCTTATCTTCAATCTCACTAACTCTAACTTCCATTGCCTCAATTCTGCTCCTATGACTTTCTATTGAGTTGTCTAATTCTGACATTTTATTGTTAATCTTCTGGATTTCTGATTGCTGTCTCTCTATGGATTTTTGCATCCTGTTAAATTTGTCATTATGCTGTTCTCTAATCTTTTTAGTTTCCTCTATTGCATGTTCTGTGTTTTGCCTTATATCCTTCCTCATCTCTTGAAGAGTTCTGTATATTAATCTTTTGTATTCTGCCTCCAGTAATTCCAAGAAATTTTCCTCTTCTGGAAAATTTCTAGATTCTTTGTTTTGGGAGCTTGCTGAAGCCATCATGGACTGCTTCTTTATGTGATTTGATATTGACTGTTGTCTCTGAGCCATCAATAATTTGTTATATTTATTTATTGTATGTTTGCTTACTGAGTCCTAGCTTCTTGTTTTTGTTTTGGTACGCCCAAATGGGCTGCTCGTATGAGGTAGTTTGATTATTGGCAACTTTGAAGCTCTAATGTTCTGTCACCACGTAGTTAGATCTGTTACTAAGTATGTGAGCTCAGGAGTCTGCCCACTCTTCCTGTATGGATTCAGCTCAGGTGCCCAGGTAGATAGCCACCAAATGTGTAGTGCAGGCTCTCACCTACAGTCCTAGACAGGCATGGATGATTGGTGTAGGCACAGGCATCTGGCTGCAGCAGGGGGCCACACTCTGAGCAAGGCAAGGGGCTGACGGCCGCCTCCGAGTGTCCAGGAGGAAGGCGTGTCCCTGTTCCCCACAGCGCATAGGTGGGTGGGTTTTACAGCTGGACTATGAGCACTCGATGCTGTTGGCTGTAAGGACTGGGGGGCACCTCTTATTCTTGGTCCCCTATCGCAGGTGGCTAGATGGTGTGGGTGGAGCCACCAGTCCTCAGGCCCCTGATGTGGGTAGGTGAAGACCCTGCTTAATGGACAGAACAGAGTCAAATGTCACAAACCTGCCATTTCACAGCTGAAACAGTTGAAGTTAGACTTCGTGCATATACTCAGTTATACTGCGGTAATGAGGGCCTATGCTATTGAAATGGGCCCACACAAGTCTATGCCGGGGGAAAGGCACCCAAAATCCATGGATCCCTTATGCCTGTACCTAGGCAAAGGAGCTGTGCCTACCGTGAGTTCCTGGCTTAGGGTGCTGGCAGTTTATTTTTTTCCCTGTTTGTTAATTTGTTCACTCTCCAAGGCCGGGAGAATGGCTGAGGGCGTGTGACGGATCCTTCTTCTGGACCAGGAGACTCAGCAATTGCTGAAGCCAGTCTGGGACTCAGTGTAGAGCAGGGAGTGGGGAGGTAAATGGGAGAGAGGTTTTTCCCTGAGGGAGGTGTTTTTGATCTGTGCGGTAGGCTGGATGCAAATACTTATCTTTTGGTGATCGAGGGCTGCTTCTCACGGGTTCTGCATGGCCGACTAGACTCTCAGTGGCTGGGTCTCTCCCTGTGTGGAATACACTTCCTAAGCACCGATGCTTGCTGGCCTCACTGCTCACCCATGAGCTGATCCGTCCGGGAAGGGCTCAGGCTCTTGCCAGGTCAGTTCTGGCACCTCCTCGCTGCTTCCGAAGGGTCTCTCCCTCCCCCTGCCACTCAGTCTGGTTCCTCAGCTTTGCCTTTGATGTTCAGGGCTCCCAGATTGTCATATATAACCGAATCACTTGATTTTTTGGGTCTTTGTTGTAAGAGCGTCCACCGAAAGCATCTGACTACTCTGCCATCTTGGCCCCGCCTCCTCCGTAAGGCGGTTCTGAAGTAAGTCGAATACGTCGTTTTTTTTTTTTAAGTTTTCATTATTATTGGCTTTTACTGTCAGTATCTTCATAAATTTGATCTTTATTCTTCTTTGTGGGTTGGCATGAGAATGATCACATCAGCAAATTACACACTTCAAGATTGTGTGTAGTACATATTACGAACGATAAGACATACAAAAAAAAAAAAAAAGACAAAAAACTCAAAAACCAGATGGTCATAAGTGCGGTTCATGGTAACTCAAATACGTTGCAAGTCAGGGACTACCTGTACATCCAAGCAGATGTAATTAAGGATCTCAAGAAAATATTATTCTTGATTATCTGAGTGGGCCTTAAATCCAATGACCAGTGTCCTTATAAGAGCGAAAAGAGGAGAAGACACAGAGGGAGAAGGAGAAAGCCACATGAAGATAGAGGCAGAGAATGGAGTCATGCAGCCACAAGCTGAGAGAGAGAAAGAGAGAGGAAGTGGGGGAGGGGAGGGAAGAGGAGAGGAGAGGAGAGGAGAGGAGAGGAGAGGAGAGGAGAGGAGAGGAGAGGAGATCTAATTAATGATACAACTGCTTAGGGATACAAAGTTCAACCAATATTGGAATCAAAACTTTTCTGTGACCAGGTGTTGCTGATCAGAGCATATTCTTGTCTACGCAAAACAGTGCATTCTAACCCAAGATATATGCACTGTGGCTCTCACTTTTCTTTCATCCAAGGGAGTATCCACAAACCTGCTCCTTGGGCCTGGCTCACACTCCAGCTGACATCTGCTCTCATGTCTTATACCTCCTAATGGAGGGAGTTCTAGAGAACACACGAAGAAATCTATGTATTCTGTGAAGCCTTGCATATTTTCATCCCTGGCCTTGTACAGTGGTGAAATGTTAAGATCAGTTTCCTCTTTGAATGGAGAAACAGATTATGAAGAGGGAAAGAGAAGCCTTTATGGATCACAGATAGGCGATGCAAGAAGGAACCTGCCCTTGGTGGGCAGAAGCCCTGCTAATTAGTGCCAAGGTGGATTATTGATGGATTCTGACTTAGGGGAGCTGGCAGTCAGGAGCCCCTGTGGCTTCTGTCCCTTGGTCCTTGCTGAGGATTATGTGTCCCTGTCCTGGGCCTTGTCTACCCACCCTTCCCTCCATTTATTTTTGCTCTCTCTATCTTGTTCTCAGACTTTTCCTCAGTCTCTTCTTTCTGCACCACTTCACATCCCAACTTCTCTTGGGTTGGAGTTCAATCTCAAGTTTGAAGGAAGCGGCAGTGTCTGGTAACTCACAACATCTCCACTCTGGTATGGGCTGTGTGTCCAGTTTGTCTCTGGGCTGCCTCAAGAATCCTAGTTTTGCCACACTTTTTTTTTGCAAGGGATAAAATAATGGGGACAACTTGATAATATTTGCTAGCAGGAGGGAAAAGTTTGGAGAATTATCCAATTTTTAAAAGTAAATATTACATTTTAATATTTAGAATTTTAAACATACACACATTGGTATGTAATAAAAGATTCCATTTTGATTCCCAATGTTATGTCTACTTGGAATGTTTAAATGCCGTATAGCAATTTGAATCTGGCCCACATTCTCTCCTGGCTTCTCTGGACTGTCCTTTGGGCACCTTGTACCTGAACGGCTGAAATTAAAATTTAGCAGCAGAGCCCTGGGCCCCCTCTCACTTTCCCATGGCATCTGGCCTTAGGCAACTGGGGGAATTCTGCCAACACTTAATTTTGTATCAGTCAGTTTTTTTTTTTTAAAGTATATTCTTAAGTTATAAATGTTGTGTATACACATATTCACATTTACAATGAAAATTAGTATGAGTACAGAATCTGTATAGCTGTGATCTCCACAGAACAACCGAGTGAACCTTTTAAAATTTGAGTTACATCACATCTTTACTTGGCCCAAAAATGTTCGGTGACTTTGCATCTTACTCAGAGAAAGAATCAATGTTCTTAAGTGGTCTACAAGGCACTACAAGGCTGAAACCCTGGCTTCCTTGTTGTCCTTGAACACACCAAGCACACACCCACCACAGGGCTTTTGCACTTGCTGTTTTCTTTGCCTGGAATGCTCTTCACTCTCATATTCCCACAGCTCACTCCCTAAATTCTCTGAGGTCTCTGATCAAATATTTCTTAGTGACACTGGCCTTCCCAGACCATCAATATAAAATAGTACCCTCACTAACATCACAGTCTATGCTCAACCTAATTTATTCTTGTAGCATTTCTCATCACCTGGTTTATTACATATTTGTTTGTTTGTTTATTTATTGTCTCTCCCTCCCACTAGAATGTAAATTCCGTGAAACCAGTGACTTTTGCTGTTTATACTGTATTCTTATGCTCATAACACTGGCACATAGTAGGTGCTGAATAAATATTTATTGAATAAATGAATGAATGAATGAAGATTACAGTAAAAAGTTTCTCTCTCTAATCTCCCATGTGCCAACCCCCATTCCACATTTATCAGTTATAAACACTGTCAACAATGTATCCTTCTAGAAATTCTCTTTGTATATATAAGAATATGTAGAGGTTTCTGCTTCCAATTAGGATGTAGAAGGATGTAAGACCATTGGACCTATAGAAGCAACAAAAAAACCTGGAAAAATAAAACCCATACTTTTCTATGGGAGTAGAGAAGAGTGAGGGTGTAAGGAAACTTTGATAAAATGAGTCCTTCTGAGGTGTAGTGGAGAACTTCAGCTTCCATATCTGGGGGATGGGCAAGTATAGGTAGGTGGAGGAGTGGCGAGTCTTGCCAAGGAGATGCCCTCTGAGCTGTTTTGATGGATGACTTTGAGTGTGCCAGAATAGAGAAGGGAAGTGGGGAAAGGATTCCAGAAGTTGGGAATAGTATGTGCAAAGATAGTGCTGTTTGGGGAGCAGTGAAAGTGTGGTCTGGATCTGGAATGGAGGAGTGGGCCTGCCATAGAAAGAGAAAATTTATGGAGAATTCAGTCGAGCTTTAAATGACAGTGTGTGCTGGTAAGAGAGATTGAAATCTGCAAGGTTCAATCAGAAGACATACATCATGCTAGCAATTTGAATAGGGAAAATTTAGTATAAAGAATTGCTAAGTAGGTAAAAGGAGGTTAATTACTGACAGGGGTAATAGGGACCTCTAAGGTATACAGAGGTAGTAAATGTAGAGAGAAGCAACTACACATAAGGCTGAAAGAAAAGCAAACAATGAAGGAACTTAGAAATTCAGAGGAGAGGACCCCTGCAAGTCTGAGATCCAGACCTATGTCTGTGTAGAGAACATGTTGACATAGGTTGGAGGGCCTTTGCTGCTGAACCAAAGAACAGTTCTCCTCTCTAGTAAACACTGCCAGGATCTCTGAATACTGATCCACAAAAAACACAAATTACCTGCAAAGGAATGAAAGAGGGAACATCTACACAGATCCTACAAATATTAAAATGATAATAAGGAAGTCTTATGAACAATTCTTTGAAAAACATACAGTTTACTAAAGCTGATACAAGATGAAATGGAAAACTGGAATAGTCCTATATCTGTTAAATAAATTGAATTTACACTTAAACACTTTCCCATAAATAGAACTTCAGACTCAGACAGCTTCACTGATGAGATGTATCAAACATTTAAGGAATAAATAATATGAATCTTACACAAGGTCTTTTATAAAATAGGGGAAGAGGGAATACTTCCCATCTTGTTTATTGAGACCAGCACAAGCCTGTTATCAAACCTGACAAGGACATTATAAGAAAAGAAAATTATAAGCCAATATCCTAATGAAGTGGATGCAAAAATCCTCAAGAAATTATTAGCAAATCAAATCCATCTATTTATACAATGGATAATACATCATGACCAAATGGGGTTTATCATCTCAATAGACAGAGATGAAGCATTTTACAAAATTCAGCACCCATTCATGATTAAAAAACAAATGAACAAACTTTTAGGAAACAAGGATTAGAAGAAACTTTCTCTATCTGATAAAGGAAATCTCTGACTACCTAAAGATAACATCATACTTAAAGATGAAATATCGAAAGCTTTTCCCCTAAGAGCAGGAACAAGCAACGATATCCTTTTACCACTAATATTCAGCATTATCCTGGCAGTTTTGTTTATAATAACAGGGCAAAAAAAGAATTTAAAAACTAAAAAAAAAAAATGGGAAAGAAATACAAATTTTTATTCACAGACGATATGATTGTGTATATAGAAAGGAATACAGTAGAGTTAGTCATTTACAAATAGTTTACTAGTAGGATACAAAGTTAATGTATAAAAATCAATTGTATTTCTATGTAAAAGCAATACTTAATTGGAAAATGAAATAAAAGTAGCATTCACAATAGCATCAAAACCCAAAATATACTTGTTGTTGTTAGGTGCCACGTTTAACAAAATATATGCAAGACATCTATACCAAAAGCTGCAAAAACATTTCTGAGAAAAACTAAAGAAATTATAAATAAATGCAGAAATATACACATAAATGGATTGTAAGACTCAATATTTTTAAAATAGCAATTCTCCCCAAATTGATTTATAGATTCAATGCGTTCACAATCAAAATGTCAGCAGGTTTTTTTCTTTGTTGTTGTTGTTTTCTGCATGTATATGAAGATTCAAGTGCAAATTTAAAATAATGTTGAAAAAGGAAACTGAAGTTGGAGGATTCACATTACCCAATTTCAAGGCTTATTATATAGGAATTACTTATTACAGTAATCAAGAGAGTTAGGTATTGGCAGAAGGATAGACAAATATATCAATGAAAGGAGAAAAAAGAGTCCAGAAACATACCCAAACTCACACAGTTAATTGATTTTTGACAAAGATGCCAGAACAAATTGTTCTGGAATGACTGGAAGAAAGATTTCTTAGAGGGGGCACAAAACCCACTAATCATAAAGGAAAAGGTTGTTATATTGGACTTCATCAAAATAAGAAAAAAACTTTGCTCATCAAAAGACGGTGTTTAGAGAGTGAATTGACAAGCCAAAGACTAACAGGAAAGTTTTGCAGTATGTGTATTTGACAAAGGACATGTATCCAAAATACATTAAGAACTCCTGTAGCTCAATAATAAGCCAAACAACCCAATAAAAATTTGGATGAAAGACTTGAATAGACACTTTAAACAGAAGATAATATGAGTGGCCAATAAAAAGGTGCTCAACATCACTAGTCATCAAGAAATGCAAAATAAAAGCCATTCATTAGAATGGCTACACTAACAACACCAGTACTGGTGAGGCTATAGGCAATGTCTGTATCTTACATTGTTGGTGGGAGTGAAGTTGGTACACAACCACTGGAAAATTGTTTGGCAGTTTCTTATAAAGTTAAGCATTTTAAAAAAAGAAAAAACAAACCCATTGCTGTCGAGTCAGTTTTAACTCATGGCAACCCCATGTGCTCCATAGGGTTCTCTTCAGTGTAATCTTTGCACAAAGTGTGAATCTAGGAAAATTGAAAATGATAAAAAAATGAAATGAAACACATAAAGATCGATATCCTAGGCATTAGTCAGCTGAAATGGACTGGTATTGGCCATTTTGAATCAAACAATCATGGTCTATTATGCTGGGAAAGGCAAATTAAAGAGGAACGGTGTCACATTCATTGTCAAAAAGAACAATTCAAGATCTATCCTGAAGTACAACGGTGTCAGTGATAGGATAATATCCATACAGCTACAAGGAAGACTAGTTAATATGACTATTATTCAAATCTATGTACCAACCACTAATGCCAAAGATGAAGAAATTGAAGCTTTTTTCTGCAGTCTGAAATTGATCAAACATGCAATCAAGATGCATTGATAATTACTGGTGATTGGAATGTGAAAGTTGGAAATGAAGAAGAAGGAGCTGTAGTTGGAAAATATGGCCTTGGTGATAGAAAAGATGTTGGAGATCACATGATAGAATTTTGCAAGACCAACAACTAATTTGTTGAAAATACCCTTTTCAGCAACATAAATGGCCACTACACACATAGAGCTCACTGGATGGAATACACAGAAATCAAATCGACTACATCTATGGAAAAAGATGATGGAGAAACTCAATATCATTAGTCAGAACAAGGCCAGGGGCTGACTGTAGAACAGACCATCAATTACTCATATGCAAGTTCAAGCTGAAGCTGAAGAAAATTAAAACAAGTTCACAAGAGCCAAAGTACGACCTTGAGTATATCCTACCTGAATTTAGAGATAATCTCAAGAATAGATTTGACACATGGAACACCAATGACCGAAGACCAGCTGAGTTGTGGGATCACATCAAGGACATCGTATATGAAGGACGTCAAAGGTTGTTAAAAAGACAGGAAAGAAAGAAAAGACCAAAATGGATTTCAGAAGAAACTCTGAAACTTGCTCTTGAACGTACAGTACCTAAAGTCAATGGAAGGAATGATGAAGTAAAAGAGCTGAACAGAAGATTTCAAAGCACAGTTTGAGAAGACAAAGCAAATTATTATAATGAAATGTGCAAAGGCCTGGAGTTAGAAAATCAAAAGGGAAAAACACACTTGGCATTTCTCAAGCTGAAAGAACTGAAGAAAAAATTTAAGGCTTAAGCTGCAATACTGAAGGATTCTATGGGCAAAATATTGCTGATGCAGGAAGAATCAAAAGAAGATGGAAGGAGTCACTGCACCAAAAAGAACTGGTCAACATTCAGCCATTTCAGGAGGTAGCATATGATCAAGAACTGATGGTATTGAAGGAAGATGTCCAAGCTACACTGAAGGCACTGGCAAAAAACAAGGCTCCAGGAATTGACAGAATACTAATTGAGATGTTCCAACAAATGGATTCAACACTGGAAAAGCTCACTTGTCAATGCCAAGAAATTTGGAAGACAGCTACCTGGTCAACCAACTGGAAGAGATCCTTATTTGTGCCCATTCCAAAGAAAGGTGATCCAACAGAATGCATAAATTATCGAACAATATTATATGCAAGTAAAATTTTGCCGAAGATAATTCAAAAACAGTTGCAGCAGTACATCGACAGGGAACTGCCAGAAATTCAAGCCAGATTCAGAAGAGAATGTGGATGGAGGGATATCATTGCTGATGTCAGATGAATCTTGGCTGAAAGTAGAGAATACCAGAAAGATGTTTGCCTGTGTTTTATTGACTATGAAAAGGCATTCAACTCTATGGATCATAACAAATTATGGATAACATTGCAAAGAATGGGAATTCCAAAACACTTAGTCGTGGTCATGAGGAACCTATACATAGAACAAGAGGCAGCAGTAGTTCGAACAGAACAATGGGATACTGCGTGGTTTAAAATCAGGGAAGGTGTGCATCAAGGTTGTACCCTTTCACTGTACTTGCTCAATCTGTATACTAAGCAAATAATCCGAGAAGCTGGACTAAATGAACAGAATGTTGCATCAGGATCAGAAGAAGACTCATTAACAACCTGTGGTATGCAGGTGACACAACCTTGCTAGCTGAAAATGAAGAGAACTTGAAGCACTTACGGATGAAGATCAAAGACTACAGCCTTCAGTAGGGATTACACCTCTACATAAAGAAAACAAAAATCTTCACAACTGGACCAATAAACAACATCATGATAAATGGAGAAAATATTAAAGTTATCAAAGATTTCTTTTTACTTGAGTCCACAATTAATGCCCATGGAAGCTGCAGTCAAGAAATCTGCTGCAAAAAACCCCTTTAAAGTGTTAAAAAGCAAAGATGTCACTTTGAGGACTAGGGTGCACCTATCCCAAGCCATGGTATTTTCAATCACCTCATATACATGTGAAACTGGACAATGAATAAGGAAGACCGAAGAACTGATGCCTTTGAATTATGGTGTTGGCAAAGAGTATTGAATATACCATGGACTGCCAGTAGAACAAACAAATCTGTCTTGGAAGAAGTTACAGCCAGAATGCCCCTTAGAAACAAGGATGGGAAGACTTTGTCTCACATACTTTGTATGTGTTTTCACGAGGGACCAGTCCTCTGGAGAAGGACATCATGCTTGGTAAAGTAAAGGGTCAGAGAAAAAGAGGAAGACTCTAAAGGAGATGGATTGACACAGTGGCTGCAGCAATGGGCTCAAGCATAGCAAGATTGTGAGGACAGCGCAGGGTTGGGCAGTATTTATTCATTTGCGCACATGAAACACAGAACCAATAACTGGGAAAAAATATAAACAGTTAATACAAACTAAATAACTGCAGGACAGAACATAGAGTTCCTCCTCACTACTTCTAGGAATTCCATCTGATTCACATGGTGTATTTCTCAATGTGAATCAGATGGAATCCCATTCTTTCTGCTTTCATTCTTCTGTCACTTCTTCATAAGGATGAGAGTTACACCTTTCTTCTATCTGGGGGAACTGGCACCTAACAACAACAATCTTTGCAGAAGAAGATCGCCAGGCCTTTCTTCTGTGGTGCTGCTGGGTGGGTTTGAGTAGCCAACCTTTTGGTTAACAGCCAGTTGCAAACTGCTTGTGCCACCCAGGGACCTAAAGTTAAACATAAACCTACCATATGATCCAACAATTACACTCCTAGGTATTTACCCAGGAGAAATGGAAAAAAATATGCCCACAAAAGATTTGTATGTGAATGTTTCTATCATATTTATTCAAAGGAGCTTAAAACTGGAAACAATTCAAATGTCCATCAACAAGTGCATAGATTAACAAATTGTGGCATATCATACATGGAATACTACCAGCAATGAAAAGAAATGAACTACTGATATATCTGAAATATGATTAAAAGTTAAAGAAGCCAGATGTATGATTGTATGATTCATTTATAGGAAGCTCAAGGACAGACAAAATGAAATCTATGGTGTTAGAGATCAGAATAGTAGTTGCCTTTGGAGGAGTAGGGTTGACTGGAAAGGGGCATGAGGGAACTTTCTAAGGTGACGCAAGTGTTCTACATTTTGATTGGGGTGTGAGTTAGATTGGAGTGTATAATTATCAAATTCATTAAACTATACCTTTAAGATATGTGCATTTCACTGTATGTAAATTATACCTCAATTAAAACAAATATTCTTTAAAAATGTGTCCAAATGGAAAACTTAACAAGCTGTACAAATTAGCCCGAGGGTAAAAAATTATGACATTATTACAAGAAGGGCTATCAGTTTTTCTTCACCTTCCAGAGGAAGTAGCAAGAAGAATGCCTTTAAATTATATCCAAAGACTTCTATACAAGTTAACACACCACAGTAGCTGATAAGATGAAAGGCAGTATTTCCCTCCGTTGAAAGGTTGATGCATACTACTCAACTAGGTTATCAAAAAATAAAGTTTAAGTATTCAATCACCTATCTAGTGCACTCAGATTTTAATCAATCAATAAAACAAAATGTGCTCTTACAAACCGCCAATATATATATTGCCTTTTCTTGTATACAATTTGGATAACACACAAATCAGATAACTGTACATACTCTTTGGCTACTTCTAGCTGTTATTTTTTTAACGGAACAATAAATCCTGGAGACATTTCCCCGTTAGCAGACAGAGAGAAGCCTGACTGCGCCCCTCTGGGCTGCTCTGGGACCAGGGAATTATTCCTCTTAAAAACGCTGTGTTCCAGGATGTGGATTACCATGATTTAGTTTGTCAGTCCAGTTCAGTTAGGTGAAGGTTTATTAAATGCTTATCCTGAGCGCTTCAGTTTAAATCCATTCAGTCCAATCCAGTCATGTGCAAACCAATTCAGCATTTACTGAACACCTTCTTTGTTCCAGGCACTCTGCTGTGATCACATCTTTTGGTTTCATCTTAACTGACTACCTCTGCCCTTCTGGTCTCATAGCAAAGATACTTTTTGAAAATCTATTATGAAATATAATGAGAGGCTGATAATAAGACCATAGTAGAAGAGGTTGATGGTTGGGAGGGACAAAACATTTTTTCTCCTACACCGACTTTTCTTATTTTAATGGTTCTAATGTCCTTCCTGGAGCCTTGGTGGCGCAGTGGTTAAGAGTTTGGCTGCTAACCAAAAGGTCGGCAGTTCGAATTCACCACCTGCTCCTTGGAAACCTTATGAGGCGGTTCTATTCTGTCCTATAGGGTCACTATGAGTTGAAATCGATGGCAACAGGTTTGGGTTTTTTTTGGACGTCCTTACTAAAGTGAGCTTCTTAGAATTTGGGATTTTCCCCCAGATAGAAGAAAGGTGTAACTCTCATCCTTATGAAGAAGTGACAGAAGAATGAAAGCAGAAAGAATGGGATTCCATCTGATTCACATTGAGAAATACACCATGTGAATCAGATGGAATTCCTAGAAGTAGTGAGGAGGAACTCTTATGTTCTGTCCCGCAGTTATTCAGTTTGTATTAACTGTTTATATTTTTTCCCAGTTATTGGTTCTGTGTTTCATGTGCACAGATGAATAAATACCCATTAGAAGTCCCTGGGTGGTGAAAACAATTAATGCTAACCAAAAAATTGGAGGTGTGAGTCTACCCAGAGGCACCTTGGAAGAAAAGCCTGGTGAACTATTTCTGAAAAATCAACCATTCAAAACTCTATGGAGCACAGTTCTACTCTGACACTCATGGAATCGCTATTAGTTGGAGTCAACTCAATGGCAACCGGTTTTTGATCTGGCTGTAATACATAATATTTCATTTAGTTCTTGTTGCAGCTGGTGTAAGGAAGCACATTAGCCATTGCTTTCACACTTTTGTGAATTAGACTGAGTCTTAGATAATGAGTATTCTAAGTAATCATCCATTTAATTAATAATTTAAATTCTTGATATAATATGAGAAAGGACTACAAAGAGAAGAGATCATTGGGGGCCATCTTGGAGGCTGCTTCCCACATCCTGCTTCTGCCTTATGGTGGCACATGGAATAATCTTCCTTCTCCAGGCTGAATGTCCTCCAACTGCTCTACAAATGAATGCTTCCATGTGACTTTTTCTTCTCTCCTTTTGGATTCAATATTTATTTTAATTCTTGAGCCCAGAAATGAGTGTAAAACTTCAGCTGTTTTATAGACAATGGAGTTATTGTTTCCATTAATCTGGACATTATATATCTATATTTCCATGAATTTTTTGATAAAATGGCCCACTCCATAGTCTAAATAGGGCTTGTAGCTAACTAAAATTCCTAAATCTTTTTCACATAGGAAGCCTTTCCTGTCAAGTCTCTCCTGTACATCTGTGTGCTATTTTAGCTGCTTTATCTTTCCAAAATTTTATTTGATTGATTGGGTCTGGCCATCTACTTCCGAAAAAGCAGCCATTGAAAACCCTATGGAGCACAGTTCCACTCTGACACATGCGGCGTTGCCATGCATTGGAGTCGACTCGATGGTAACTGGTTAACTTGTTATCTTTTATAAATTTCATTTGATTGTTTTGGTCTACACAGACTAAGAAACTTTGAACCTTGATTGTGTCACCTATAGCAATGGCTGGTCCTCCCAAACTGTGTCATCTATTTAATAGGCCTGCCTTCCAAATCTTCATCCATGTCATTGGGAGAATATAGCCCAAACCAGAGACTTGCGGCATGCCACTGAAGACAACCTACAGATGGGAGTCAAATCATTAATCGTGCAATTTGGAACCTGGGTGGTGTCTCATTAGTTATGATTTTACCCAACAATATTATCTTTCTGCTCACATCTCACTATCTGATCCATTAAATGATCTTGGGAATATTTGTCATTGCCTTTGACGAAATCAAGACAGCCCTTGTTTGTAGCATTACTCTGATTTCCAGCCCAGTTCTCTTCTCCCACCCAAAGTAAACCAACTTAGATTAAGCCTTAAATTTTTAAAGAATTTGTTCTTAGGGAGCCAATATCACAATATCACCAATTATTGCATTCTTTTATAAGAGCTTACCAGCTTGTTTAATAATCAGTTTTGAAACTGATTATTTATGTTTATTTTCCAATATCCAAACCGTTTTGAAAATTAGGATAAAGTATACCCCTCTCTGCTCTTCTAGGGCTTTTCTGTTTCTCATGATTTCTCAAAAAAATTCCAACAGCAGCTCTGAGACCTTATCTGTAAATCCCTGTTGCACTCTAGGGTGCAATTTGTCTGAGCATGAAGATTTGAGCTCACTAAAAAGTCCAACTCCTGTCAAATATCTCTGCCCTTACCTCCCTGGGTGGTGAAAATGGTTTTCATTTGACTACTAAACTAAAGGAAGCCCTGGTGGTGTAGTGGTTAAGAGCTACAGCTGCTAACCATAAAGGTCGGCCATTTGAATCCA
Organism: Trichechus manatus latirostris; assembly: GCF_000243295.1. Classification (NCBI taxonomy): domain Eukaryota; kingdom Metazoa; phylum Chordata; class Mammalia; order Sirenia; family Trichechidae; genus Trichechus; species Trichechus manatus. Next base: position 16,775,866 of record NW_004443953.1, on the reverse strand, counting down.
CCAGGCACTCTTTGGAAACCCTATGGGGCAGTTCTACTCTGTCTGATAGGGTCACTAGGAGTCGGAATTCAACTCGACAGCAACAAGGTTTGGTTTTTGGTTTTTCACTAAGCTAAAAAAGCCCTGATGACGCAATGGTTAAGCACTTGAAAAGGTTGGCAGTTGGAACTCACCCAGCAGCTCCACAGGAGAAAGACCTGGTGATCTGCTCCCGTACAGAGAACAGCCTAGGAAAGCCTATGGGGCGGTTCTACTCTGTCACATGGGGTCACTATGAGTCAAAATCAACTCCATAGCACCCCAAAACAACAACCAACCTAAAGGTTGGTAGTTTGAACCCGAAGCAACACCATGGAAGAAAGGCCTGGGGATCTGCTTCCATGAAGATTACAGCCAAGAAAATCCTGTGGAGACCAGTTCTTCTCTATAACGCACGGGGTTGCCATGAGTTGGAGTCTACTCTACAGCAATGGTTTCCAGCTGCCGTCCTCTCTCTTATGTGTTCTGCCACCTCCAGGTTGGGACCCTTCCCATTTCTGTACTAAACAGAAACAAAATAGTCCCTGAGCAGTTCAGCCATCTCACGATCACTTGCTCACTCCTAAGCCTACTCTAAGAAGTAGGCTAGTTCCATCCGTGTTCTTGCTCTAAAAGCAAAAATCAACCCAACGACACATCCCTGTTTATTTTCCTGAGTGCTTTTTGTGAATCTTGGCTCATTGTGTGCTTTGGCCTCTGTGAGACTTTCCTTGCAGGCTTTAACAGTAAGTATGGAGAGCTGGTGGTGGACCAGGTGTTCCTGTCTCCAGTGAGATGGTTCTGTTTGCATGTTTGTCCTGACACCACTCTGGAGCTTCAGACCTTGGCACAATGCCTGGCACATAGTAAGCCTGTGCATACCTTGCTTACTGGTTAATCTGCCCCTATCTTTGTGGTTCTTGGCTACCCCTCCTTATCTGGACTGAGTGTGTGCCATGGCTGCCTGCCTGTTTTTCTGGTGTCTTGTCAGTGAGCACAAGGCTCGGAGCCATTCTCTGGAGATTGAGAAACTGTGTTGACGTCACGGGACATGGGGAACTCAGCTGTGCTCTTTCTATACACCACAGCCAGCATGCCAGTAGGACCCACCTGGTAAGGAACATGCCCCTGTGTGTGCATGCGTGTGTGTGTGTGTGCACACGCGCGCACGTATCTGTGTGTGAGAGGGGAGATGGCGAGTGGGATTTAGGGGTAGGATTCAAGAAAGCATGACGACCTGTAATCTCTCTGCTTCTCTTCCCGCCTCCTGAGTGTGTCTGATCAGGACGAGGAGGTTTGGAGAGGGACTGTCATCCCTTCTCTGGGAAAGGGACCATTCTGTGTTCATCTTTGTGTCTCCAGGGCCCTGCTCAGTGCCTGGAACAGAGAAAGTGTCAGAAAATGTTTGTCAGATGGTTAAATGGATGAGTAAGGGGATAAAGAGAAAAGTCAGTTTCTGGCTAGTGCTTCCCTTTTGAGGGCTAGGAATTTGCTTTTTGACCCTGTGGTGTAAACAGTTAATGCACTTGGAGTTTCGAGTCCACCCAGAGGTGCTTTGGAAGAAAGGCCTGCAATCTACTTCTGAAAAATCAGCCACTGAAAAATCCTGTGGTGTAAAGTTCTACTCTGTCACACACGAGGTTGCCATGAGTCAGAGTTGACTGGATGTCAACTGGTTACTGTTTTACCTTGTAGTACTTATGAAATTTGTGGGTCAAAAGGCTGTGTTATGGTGGACATCAGGGGACAATGGCCAGAGAAGTAGTGACCTGCCCACCGTGTCCCCAGTGGAATGATGTTATGACTGCACTTTATTTTTATTTTATTTTATTTTATTTTTTTGTTTATGGGCCTGTCTAATCTTTGGCTGAAGGGTTAACCTCAGGAGTGACTTCAGTACTGAGTTACAAGGGTGTCCAGGGGCCATACTCTTGGGGTTTCTCCAGTCTCTGTCAGACCAGTAAGTCTGGTCTTTTTTTGTGAGTTAGAATTTTGTTCTACACTTTTCTCCAGCTCTGTCTGAAGCCCTCTATTGTGATCCCTATCAGAGCAGTCAGTGGTGGTAGCCAGGCACAATCTAATTGTACTGGACTCAGTCTGGTGGAGGCCGTGGTAGTCGTGGTCCATTAGTTCTTTGGACTAATCTTGCCCTTGTGTCTTTGGTTTTCTTTGTGCTCTCTTGCTCCAGACCGGGTGGGACCAGTGGAGTATGTTAGGTGGCTGCTCACAGGCTTTAAGACACTACTCACCAAAGTAGGATGTAAAACATTTTCTTTATAAACTATGTTATGCCAGTTGAGCTAGATGTCCCCTGAGACCATGGTCCCCAGTGTGGCTGCACATTAGACAGCTGAGAAGCCTCTGTGATCCTTGGTGATCAGATGCAAATTAGGACTACATTTTGTTTTCATTCCTTTAAGTTAGAGAAAAAAAGTTAGGGTAACTTTTCCTCACTCTTTGCTCCAGTCTCCCCTTCCCTTCCCTTCATCCATGCTATCCACAGGCCCTGTGACAGTTTGCACTCCTAATATTTGAAGACCCTAGGGTTTTTCTTTCGTCAGTTAGGAGAGGAGAGGAAACCAATGTGCAGTGATTACATGCACAGACGGTGGGTGCTGACAGTGCTGACACTCAGCACCCAGCCTTTCCTCCCAGCCTTACTGCTTTCAAGAGAGCCCTGAAGCTCCTCCCAGTGCCAGGGTGTCAGTAGCACCCTCACTCCCATGCTGTTGTTGTTGTTGTTAGCTACCATGGAGATGGCCCTGACTTATGGCGACTCCATGCACAACGGAATGAAATGGAAATAGATCGCTAGGCTTTTATTCCTAGTCCATCTTAGTCTGGAAGCTCCTCTGAAGCCTGTTCAGCATCATAGCAACATACAAGCTTCCACTGACAGATGGGAGGTGGCTGTGCATGAGGTGCATTTGTAGGGAATTAAACTTGTGTCTCCCACATGGAAGGAGAGAATTCTGCCACTGAACCACCACTCGCCCCCCTGCCCCTGCCCCTGAAGTTGGTATAATCTAGACAGGACACAGGACTAATGCGGTGGTCTCAGGAAGATATGAACACTGTGGTGCTCTCTGGATGCATTTGAGTGTATTTATTTTGCTTGGCAAATGAAGATAAATGATCTTGTTGTCTTTGGGGACGCTAAAAACAAGTTGGTCAAGAAGGAAATTTCCTATTGACTCCCTGTTCTCAACAAAGAGATAGAGACAAGAATGATTTGTTTGGGAACAACAGTGATTTATATCACACAGGGCTTTAAAATAACAACTGGCTCTTGTGGTCATTTTCTCACTGATGCTCATGGTATCCTGGTGAGGCGGAGCAGGCAAGTACTGGTGTCTCCATTTGACAGGTAAGGACATTGATGCTCAAGAGTCACACTGCCACTTTATGACAGAACTGCCACTCAAAGCCAGCTCTTCTGTTCCTCGTTTGCTGGCCTCTGACCACTGGTCCCCCATCCAGCCCCTTGACCATGGCCCTTGTCTGTTGGGAAAGCAAAGCTTTCAGCTACCAAAAATGGAGCAACAAAATCAGTTTCAACATAACTCTGCACTTGCCTTCCTCCCCCAAAATGCATCTCTGTTTGACCTGCATGAGAGTTGAGGACGTTGGCTCCTGTGTTGTTTTCGTATTTATTTTCTGTGGACCACTGTATCCAAAGTGGTCCAAAGTGGGTCCAAAGTGATGGGTCTTTCTTAAACAGTGAGCTCTTTGAGGGCAAATACTGGGTTGCTACAACTCGTGATGTAACCTTAACAAAGTGCCTTGGATAGTTCAATGCTTCATAAGTTTTTTGCGAAGAGAATTTTGATGTCATGGTTACACATTTCTATACTTCAGGCTGAACAATTATCGGCCTGAAAATCTGTGTGACAATGTTTGTGTTGGAAAGGTTGCCCTCTAAAGAAACCTTGTGTGAAATTCTTGAGAAATTCACAAACCCCCAAGACTGGTGAGCAGATTCCCACATTCAAGTGTTGACTTAAAGAGTTGTGATTTGTGTTTTTTGGATCTCGTTGTTTTGTTGTTTAAGCTTTCAGAACCTTTCTTAGAAAAATATTTTAAAAGCTTCTAGGTCTACAGTTGGTTTATATTACAAAAAATCATCTTGAAAAGGTTTGCTTTGTAGATAAAGATTGAACTAGAAACAACCAAACCACCAATGCGTTCTCAAAACGAAATGTAAAGTATAAATAGAGAACAAAACAGGAAATAGTGGTTTGCAAAAAAAAAAAAGAAATACTTGTAGCTGCCCTATAAAATGCCTTTCCTTACACTGTAGAATACATGTCAGAGACTGAGTGACAGAAAGCTGATGGCTGCCACTGCCTAGCAGAGATAAGCATCTTCCAGCAAACTCTGTCTTACTGCTCTCCTCAACTACTCTCAAATAATCCTTTAAAAAATATATGCATTAGTTCTGTATGTTGTAGGCACCAACAAAATAATTATGCTTTTCTATCCATTCAGTCATCACGTGCTCGGCTAGTTCATCAGGTTACCTTATGCCACCTAAAGCTCTCACTAGTGCCAGTGCTATGTCTTTATACCTACAGAGATGTGGTGATGTGGCTTCAAGGCTCAGGTACCCCTGTCCCTCTAGCCAGCTCCATTGCCTGCTCCTCACATTCTATCCAGGGCTGATCCATGGAGGTAACTGTAAGGATTTGTATCAAGAACCCTGAAGTGGGTAGACTGGAGAAACCCCGAGAGTATGGCCCCCAGACTCCCTTTTAACTCAGTACTGAAGTCACTCCTGAGGTTCATACTTCACCAAAGATTAAACGGGCCCATAAAACAAAACAAGACTAAATGCGCACACCAGCCCAGGGGCAAGGACGAGAAGGCAGGAGAGGACAGGAAAGCTGGTAATAGGGAACCCAAGGTCAAGAAGGGGAGACTGTTGACATGTAATGGGAGTGGCAACTGATGCCACAAAACAATATGCATATTAATTGTTTAATGAAAAACTAAATTGCTCTGTAAACCCTTATCTAAAATACAATAAAACAAATAAAATTAGCCCTTCATGAAACTGCAGGAAAAAAAAAAGGAGTCCTGGGGTGGAATCTGAGTTCTGCCCTTACTAATAGGGGATCATGTGCAGCCTCTCTGGATCTTAGCTCCTTGACTATAAATCAAGAACAGTATTGCTGGTTCAATGGTAGAATTCTCGCCTTTGTGTGAGAGATCTGGGTTTGATTTCCTGCCAATGCAGTCATGTGGAGCCACCACCCATCCGTCACTGGAGGCTTGTGTGTTACTATGATGCTGAACAAGTTTCAGTGGAGCTTCCAGACTAAGATGGACTAGGGAGAAAGACCTGGTGATCTACTTCTGAAAATCAGCCAATGAAAACGCTATGGATCACAACAGTGATCATAGGGATGGCACAGGACTGGGCAGTACGTCATTCTGTTGTGCATGGGGTTGCTATGAGTCAGGGGCCTACTCTACGGTAGCCATCAATAACAACAACATCTTTTGAAATAGCAGGAAAGATAAGAACTCCCAAAGGAGCCTTTCTTACAACGTTTCCCATTCTGCAAGTCATTAACTGATTTGTCTAAAAGGCAGACAGATGCCATTCTTTCCATGTGTGTCTGTAGGGTGTAAGCAGGAAACGTCTTTAGTATTTAAAACATTCGGTATTTAATGCAGGGAAATGGTCCCACAGTAACAGAAGAGCCAAAACAGGAGACTGGGAAATTAGCCACAATCTCTGTAGTTGTGACCAGCACTGGGCTGCAGGGACAAAGGGAGGAGGTGGTGCTGTAGGGGCCAGGTCAGCCTGCAGAGGCTGGGACTGTGTGGGCCACAGAGGAGCAGCAGTTCCTGGCAGAGGCCTAGCAAAGCAAAGAGAGAGGGAGCTATAGATTCCCTTGTTTCACCCATCCCAACCCTCACTCTCCAAGCTCAGGCCAGAGCCTTCCTTTGGGCAAACCCAGACAGCAGCTAGCTATCATGGGAACCTGGGGAAACATTTTATGGGGTCAGCCCCACCTTGATACAGAGAAGAGCAGGGGAAGGATGAGGAATGGAGCTGAGCGAACAGCCCCAGAGGACTGTCTTCCATAAGGATGTCACCTGAGGGGTAAGGCCTGTCAGTGGGAGGGACTTGATTTAAAAAGAAGAGATGGCCACCTGAAACTAGGAGGTGGTGTGGCCAGTCCCTCCCAAGACTGACACCTGCTTGCTCTTGCTTTCTAAGGTTCGCCTTCTGAGAAGCAGCTCTAGGCCATAGGGCCCAGATGGCAGTGCTGGAGTTAGAAGCTGGCTTCCCTCCTCTTCCTGTGCTGGCTGAGGGGACTGACAGGCCTTAGCAAATAGGTGGAGTTAGTGTATGGCTAGGCGGCTGCCCATCCAGTAAATTATTTATACCTCTGTGATGTTCCTATCTCTCATGCATGCAAATATTCTGAAGTTTTTCCAAATCCTGCAGGTTGGAATGGGTGTTTTCCCCACTTCACTGTGTATATTCTCTGCTTGTGCTTTATGTATTTTTCCTCTCTCTCTTTCAGTATACATATCTGGCTGCTGCACCCTCACGGGGTTCCAGCATTGGAGGGGGTAGCTTTCGTAGGGACAACCAAGAGTGGAATGGACTTTGAAGGGCTTTTAGAGCCTGCTCTTACAGAAGATGGTTGATTGCAAGGACCTAGGAAGCTCTTTGCACCAATTCAAGAACAGAGCTGTGAGTTCTACCTGTGAAGAGGAGGCTTCTGGGTCTTGAGGTCTCAGTTAACTTAGTAGGCACATCTAGAAGTTTCATCTCTTAGGGGATGAAGGATCAAGTCTGCACATTACATCTCCTGTCTAGACATTTGTTGGATTCATCACCTTCAAATATTCTGCTGAGCTCTCTTTCAACCTAGTAATTATATGGGACAAATGGGGCTAACCAGTCCTTTCTATTCTTGGGTCAGCTCCTAGTTTTCCGACAAGTTGGCTTATTTACAATTTCTTTGTATTCATCCTTCTCTACTTACACAAATGCATACCAGTACTTAATTATAGAAACAAAATACCTATATATAATCTTTCCCATATTTATTAAGACTAATAAAAATAAAGTATATTTTATTATATTCATCCTTCTATTGTGTTAAAACAATTATAACTACAGTTTGAAGCACCTTATCTAAATCTTTTGAGTATCATAATAAACTCATAGATTTTCATAAGCTTACTTTATTTAAATTCACTATATTATTATTATTATTGATTCATAAATTGTCACAACTTTGTTCCTTGTCCTCTTAGCACCACCTCTGATATTCTTGAAAGCATCCTTGTCCTGGGAATAATAATAGGATGTTACAAGCTAATCTTGACCTTTCTCTGTACCCAAGATATGAAGTCAGCTGTCTTGAAAGAGTCCTGATTTTATTTACAGTGGAGAACAGTATCAGGAGCAAGTCTGAGTGCTAGGAGTGCACATGAGTGTTGGCTTTGGCTGCTGTTGACCTAATTTTAATGTCAGAATTGAGGAAGAAAGTGCATTGAAGGAATTCATTTTCTGGATTTAATAGGTTCTATTGCTGTCCCTATTCTTCTTATGGTTTGGGGTTTTGTGGACCATCAAAATTTTTTTATTATATTGATATATTTCTGCCCCAAATTAAAAAAATATGAAGACACACCTCTGAATCTGGCTGTGGGCCATTAGCCTAGTCAGGATGGGCAAGTTCCATGGTGAATGATGTTGCCACAGGCACAGGCGCCAGGTGCAAAGTCACTTGCTGAACACTCCCTGTGGGTGCAGTATTGTACCAGGTGCTGAGAAGAGCAGAAGGGATAGATGAAACATGACCCCTGGCCTCCAGGAATGTATACAAATCATTTGTGTGCATAAAAAAATGAGAAAACTATATAAACCATCATGTAATCAAAGGCTGAAATTGGCGGAGTAGGCAACAGAGGGTGAAGGAGTCGAGAGACGTGCGAGATCGATGTTTGGAGAAGGGAGGGGGGGTCTCTGAAGCAAGAAGGCTTGGACGACCTTGGAGAACGGTTAGATTTTAGATGGATGTTGAGGTGCATCCTCATCATTGGAAACCACCTAATATTCAGCCCTAGGCAGCCTGTGGAGCTGTGGCTATTAGGGTATGTATGAGGTGGCTGGAAGAAGAATGACACCAGAGACACTGGATTACAGTGAATATAACATGGTGCCCCAAAACAAGAGAAAATAGGATTTCTGTTATATTTTGAAATGACAGTGAGAAAGAGCATTAGATCAAGGTCAACAATCCATTCAATGCAGTTAATAGAAAGAAATTAGAGTCCAGTCTGTCAGTTTTCGTACCATGGTGGCTTGCACGTTACTATGGATGCTGGAAGCTATGCCACTGATATCTCAAATAGCGGTAGGGTCACTCGTGGTGGGCAGATCTCAGTGGTACTCCCAGACTAAGATAGACTAGGAAAAAGTCCTGGTGATCTGTGTCGTGAATTGAATTATGTCCACCCAAAAATGTGTGTATCAGTTTGGCTGGGCCATGATTCCCAGTATTGCGTGGTTGTCCTCCATTTTGTAATAGTAATTTTATGTTAAAGAGGATTAGGGTGGGATTGTAACACCCTTACTAAGGTCACATCCCTGATCCAATGTAAAGGGAGTTTCCCTGGGGTGTGGCCTGCACCACCTTTTATCTTAAAAGAGATAAAAGGAAAGGGAAGCAAGCAGAGAGTGGGGGACCTCACACCACCAAGAAAGCAGTGCCGGGAGCGGAGTGCATCCTTTGGACCTGAGGTTCCTGCACTGAGATGCTCCCAGACCAAGGGAAGACTGGTGCATCACAAGGACCTTCCTCCAGAGCTGACAGAGAGAGAAAACCTCCCTGTGGAGCTGACAGCCCGAATTTGGAATTGTAACCTACAAGACTGTGAGAGGATAAATTTCTCTTTGTTAAAGCCATCCACTTATGGTATTTCTGTTATGGTAGCACTAGATAACTAAGACAATCAGCTTCTGAAAATTAGCCAACGAAAACCTTTTGGAAAACAACAGAACATTGTCTGATACAGTGCTGGAAGATGAGCCCCTCACACTGGAAGGCACTCAAAATACGAAAAAGAAGGTTACCCTCAACAAGATGGATTGACACAGTGGCTGCTACAACGGGCTCAAACATAGCAACGATTGTGAGGATGGTGCAGGACCAGATAACATTTTGTTTTGTTATACCTAAGGTGGCTACGAGTTGGAGCCAACTTGATGGCACTTAACAACGAAAACAACAGGAGACTAGACCAACACCCATCTGTCAGTTTGTTGTACGATAGTGGCATGTGTGGCAGTATTTCAAATACCAGTAGAGTCACCCGTGGTAGACAGGTTTCAGTGGAACTTTCAGACTAAGACAGACTAGGAAGAAGGGCCTGGCAATCTACTTGTGAAAATTAGCAATTGAAAACCATCTGGATCACAGCAGAATATTTTTCAATATAGGGCTGGAAGATGAGACCCTCTGGGTTGGAAGGCAGTCAAACTCACGGTGGTCACAGCAACAGACTTAAGCATAAGTTCAGGACCAGGCAACATTTTATTCGGTTGTACACAGGTCATCATGAGTTGGAGCTGACCCAATGGCAACTAACAACAGCAGCAGGAGACTAGAGATCCTTGTAACTACCTCCTCTCACCGATTTAGAACAGAAAGCCATGTATCCTGCTTCCAGTCTGACTGGCCCATCCCTTCTACATGCACCACCAAACATCCCTGCACCAACCCCCTCCCTCCCCAGCTCTGTGCTTTTAGCTTGCTCTGCACTGCCTACCTACCTGGGAAAATCCTAGGTGTGATGTCACCTTCTTGTGCTTTTCCTGTCCCCACCCCTTTCAACCCTGCCAAAAGAACTGTTTTTTTTCCTCCGTGGTATTCTCACAGCATTTCATACATAACCTCTGCTATCCCACTTATCTCACATATTATTATTACCACCTCTTTACTTGTCTGCTTCTCCATAGACCATGAACATCTTGGGAGATGTGTCTTATTTATTCTCATCTGTGATTCAAATGCCTAAGCACAGTGTTTGGTACTCAGCATGTATTCAGTAGATATTTGTTGCATGAATGAATGAATGAATGAGTGGATACATGAATGAATACCCCCAAATAACTCCTGGCTGACTCAGTGGCCTCATGGAATTAGTGTAGGCTTTGGATTTGGTGATTCCTTGATCTTTATCTTCATGAAGCACCAGTAGACACGACCTTGGTTTATATGTGTTAGATTTGCAAGGATAACAGGTAAAATGTCATCTCCAAATTCATAGAACAGCCCTTAGTGTCTCTTGGTTTCAGTTGTAATATTTCTAACGAAGCCTTGTTTTGCTAAGAAGAGGATCGCTTAGGGAAAGCAGCAGCAAGTCACTTCCTTTTTGTACGCCAAATCAGAATTTGACAACGGTTTCAAGGTTATAACTTGGAGACTTAGGGACTTGGTGATTAGACTGTCTTAGGGACAGAACTGAGGAGCCCTGGTGGTGCAGTGGTTAAAGTACTTGACTGCTAACTGAAAGGTTGGCAATTTGAACCCACCAGCTGCTCCTTTGGAGAAAGATGTGGCAGTCTGTTTCCCTATAGATTACAGCCTTGGGAATCCTATGGGGGCAGTTCCACCCTGTCCTACAGAGTTGCTATGAGTCAGAATTGACCTGATGGCAACAGATTTGGTTTAGGGATGGAATCTTTTAATGTTTACTAAAGTCCTTTGCTTGAAGACGGCTTCTAAATCTGACCCAAACTGAGGCAGTCTGCAGTCCCTGAAGTCAGCTATTAAAAGTAGAGAAATTGAGAAATACCATGTAGGCCTCCAGAATTTTGATGCTTCTCCAGTGATTTATATATCTGGTTATATCAAATTGTATATCCATGAATAGCAAGTCTTTGGACAACACCTGGCGTTTTTAAAGATCTTTGGAGATGAAGAAAATTTTTGGAGAAAGGGCAATAACTCAGCTGCCATCTAGTCCGTCCGTGGAAGTGCCTGCAGGGAGGTGACGTCACGGAGGGTCAGGGCAGTGAGCTGGCTGTCTCAGGGGTCCAGTGGAATCACCCCTGTCTACCATCCATTTACCTACATTCTTCTAAACTCTGAAACAACCTTCTCTGACATTTTGGTAATTAAGTCCTTTTTGCCTTTTGGTTACAATTTTTGAGGTGGGGGGGGGATGTTAAAACAGTGGCCAATGAAGTTCTGTGGCTCAGGAGCCAAAATCATTAGAAAACAAGAGGCCAACTAAAGAAGTAGAAATTACTAACAGAGCCTTCCAGAAAGTGAGAATCACTCACTCATTGTTTCTTCTTTTATTTTTAGTATTTTCCTACCTATTGTTTAAAAAATTTAAATAATGCAGAAAGCTATAAAGAAGAAAGCAAAAAACAAAACAAAAAAAAAAAAAAAAAAAAACACCCAGAAACAAAAACCTAACAACAAAATCCCCTCTTAATATCCTTCTGCCCAGAGATAACCACCATCAGCCTTTTGATGATGACATTTCCCAGACCTCTTTCTTTGGCTAAACATATGTGGATTTATCTTCCTCTCTCTACATAAAATTTATATTAATGGAGTCATACTATATATGGTATTTTGTGATCTACATATATGCATGTAAGTATGTGTACATATCCCCTACACAGGTATACTTAAAATAACAAAATATTTCATTTTATGAACCTGAAATAATTTATTAAACCAAGACTGTTTTGAGGGACAGTTGTATTGCTTTTAGCATTTCACTATTATAAACAATATTGCAAAGAATATCCTTTGTGCTGTTCTCAGATTGTCTTCTTAGGGTAATTTCTTAGGAGTGATATAGCTGTATTAGGAAACATGCATGTATAAAATTTTTATATGATTTTCAAACTGTCCTCTGCAAAGCTTGGCCAATTTGTATTCTCACCAACAATGAATGGAAGTGCTTCAACTTGTACAAGGCAAGGTCATGGAAACTCCATAGACACATCCAGACTCCCGGAGAGACCAAATTACTGAGCTAAGGGCTGTGGGGACCGTGGTCTTAGGGAATATGTATCTCAATTGGCATAACATAGTTTAGAAAGAAAATGTTCTACATTCTACTTTGGTGAGTAGCATCTGGGGTCTTAAAAGCCTGTGAGCGGCCATCTAAGATATTCCACTGGTCTCACCACTTCAGGAGCAAGGGAAAATGAAGAAAACAAAAGACACAAGGGAAACATTAGTCCAAACGACTAATGGACATCTACCATGGCCTCCAACAGACTGAGTCCAGCACAACTAGATGACGCCCAGCTACCACCACTGACTGCTCTGACAGGGATCAAAATAGAGGGTCCTGGAGAGAGCTGGAGAAAAATGTAGAACAAAATTTTAACTCACAAAAAAAGATCACTTACTGGCCTGACAAAGACTGGAGAAACCCTGACAGTATGGCCCCCAGACACCCTTTTAGCTCAGTACGAAGTCACCCCCGAGGTGCACCCTTCAGCCAAAGATTGGACAGGCCCATAAAAAATGAGACTAAAGGGCCACACCAGCCCAGGGGCAAGGACTAGCAGGCAGGAGGGGACAGGAAAGCTGGTAATAGGGAACGCAAGTTCGAGACGGGAGAGTGTTGACATATCGTGGGGTTGTTAACCAATGTCATAAAACAACATATGTACTAACTGTTCAATGAGAAACTGGTTTTTTCTGTAAACCTTCATCTAAAGTACAAAAATAAATAGATAAAATAAAGGAATAAATAAATCGGGGTGCTTATCTTCCCCATGCTCTCCCCAACATCAAGTATTGTCAGAGGTTTTCACCTTTATCAATCTGATAAGCAGCAGATGATATTACAATTTCCTTTTTTTTTGGTTACCAGTAAATTTAGAATCTTGTGAAAGTTCGTCATTCATTTCTCTCTTTCTCTCTGTGTGTGAATTGTCTATTTATGTCCTTTGTTCATTTTTCTGTTGGAGTATTCACTTTTATTTTAATAATTTGAAGGGGTTCTTTGTATTAACTTTTTGTTGGTCCCATATGTCACAGTTTCCTCAGATTATCATTTATATTCAAACTTTTCCAGATTTTACTTTTGCTATATGAAAGCACTTGACTTTTACGTGGTAATGTTTTTCTGTTTGGCTTCCTGAATTTTGTGTCCTGCTTAGAAAGCCCATCTCCATCCCAAGAGTGAAAAATGTTGACCAATATTCAGTACTTTTTAACATTTCTTCTCTTTTTTTTTAAATTGTGCTTTAAGTTAAAGTTTACAGTTCAAGATAGTTTCTCATACAAAAATTTGTACACACATAGTTATGTGACCCTAGTTGCTCTCCCTATAATGTGACAGCACACTCCTCCTTTCCACCCCAGATTTCCTGTGTCCATTCAACCAGCTCCTGTCCCTTTCTGCCTTCTCATCTCGCCTCCAGACAGGAGCTGCCCATTTAGTCTCATCTATCTACCTGAGCTAAGAAGCACACTCTTCACAAGTATCATTTTATGTCTTATAGTCCAGTCTAATCTTTGTATGAAGAGTTGGCTTCGGGAATGGTTTCAGTTTTGGGCTAACAGAGAGTCCGGGGGCCTTGTCTTCCGGGATCCCTCCAGTCTCAGTCAAACCATTAAGTCTGGTCTTTTTACTAGAATTTGAGTTCTGCACCCTACTTTTCTCCGCTCCTTCAGGGACTCTCTGTTGTACTCCCTGTCAGGGTGGTCATTGGTTGTAGTCAGGCACTGTCTAGTTCTTCTGGTCTCAGGTTGATGCAGTTTCTGGTTTATGTGGCCCTTTCTGTCTCTTGGGCTAATACTTTCCTTGTGTCTTTGGTGTTCTTCATTCTCCTTTGTTCCAAGTGGGTGGGGGCCAATTGATGCCTCTTAGATGGCTGTTTACTAGCTTTTAAGATCCCAGATGCCACTCACCAAAGTGGGATACAGAACATTTTCTTAAAAAACCTTGTTATGCTGATTGATCTAGATGTCCCTTGAAACTATGGTCCCCAGAACCCTGCCCCTGCTACTCTGTCCCTCCAAATGTTTGATTGTATTAGGAAACTTCTTAGCTTTTGGTTTAGTCCAGTTGTGCTGACTTCTCCTGTTTTGTGTGTTGCCCTTCCCTTCACCTAAGATAACTTATCTATTATCTAGTTAGTGAATACCCCTCTCCCTCCCTCCCCACCCTCATAACCTGCAAAGAATGTTTTCTTCTGTGTTTAAACCTTTTCTTGAGTTCTTATAATAGTGATCTCATATTATATTTGCCCTTTTACATCTAATTTCAGTTAGCACAATGCCTTCCAGATTCATCCATGTTATGAGATGTTTCGCAGATTCATCGTTGTTCTTTATCGTTGCATAGAATTCCATTGTGTGAATATACCATAATTTGTTTATCCTTTCATCCATTGATGGGCATCTAGGTTGTTTCCATCCTTTGCTATTGTGAACAGTGTTGCAGTGAACGTGGGTGTACATATATTTATTCGCATGACAGCTCTCATTTCTCTAGGATATATTCCAAGGAGTGGGCTTGCTGAATAGTATGGTACTTCTATTTCTAGCTTTTTAAGGAAGCGCCAAATCGATTTCCAAAGTGGTTGTACCATTTTACATTCCCACCAGCAGGGCATAAGTGTTCCAGTTTCTCCACAACCTCTCTGACATCTGTTATTTTATGTTTTTTGAAATAGTACTAGCCTTGTTGGGGTGAGATGGTATCTCATTGTAGTTTTGATTTGCATTTCTCTAATGGCTGATGATCGTGAGCATTTCCTCATGTGTCTGTTAGCTGCCTGAATGTCTTCTTTGGTGACGTGCCTGTTCATATCCTTTACCTGTTTTTTAATTGGGTTATTTGTCTTTTTGTTGTTGAGGTTTTGCAGTATCTTGTAGATTTTAGAGATTAGAAGCGGATCGGAATTGTTGTAGCCAAAATTTTTTTCCCAGTCTGTAGGTTATCTTTTTACTCTTTTGGTGAAGTCTTTTGATGAGCATAAGTGTTTGATTTTTAGGAGCTCCCAGCTCCCACTCTGGTGTTTGTGCAGTGTTATTTATGGTTTGTATTGTGTTTAAGCCATGTATTAGGGCTCCTAGTGTTGTCCCTATTTTTTCTTCCATGATCTTCTCTTTTTAGAATTTATATGTAGGTTTTTTATCCATTTTGAGTTAGTTTTTGTGCATGGTGTGAGGTATGGGTCTTGTTTCGTTTCTTTGCAGATGGATATCCAGTTATGCCAGCAGCATTTGTTAAAGAAACTGTCTTTTCCCCAATTAACGGACTTTGGGCCTTTGTCAAATATCAGCTGCTCATAGGTGGATGAATTTACGTCTGGCTTCTCAATTCTGTTCCATTAGTCTACGTATCTGTTGTTGTACCAGTACGAGGCTGTTTTGACTACCATGGTGGTATAATAGGTTCTAAAATGAGGTAGTATGAGGCCTCCCACTTTGTTCTTCTTCTTGAGTAATGCTTTACTTATTCGGGGCCTCTTCCCTTTCCATATGAAGTTGGTGATTTGTTTCTCCATCTCATTAAAAAATGCCATTGGAATTTGGATTGGGATTTTATTGTATCTGTAGATGGCTTTGGGTAGAATAGACATTTTCACAATGTTGAGTCTTCCTATCCATGAGCAAGGTATGTTTTTCCACTTATGTTGGTCTCTTTCGGTTTCTTGCAGTAGTGTCTTGTAGTTTTCTTTGTATAGGTCTTTCCTGTCTCTGGTTAGATTTATTTCTAAGTATTTTATCTTCTTGGTGGCTATTGTAAATGGTATTGATTTGGTGATTTCTTCTTGGAAGTTCTCTTTGTTGGTATAGAGGAATCCAATGATTTTTGTATGTTTATCTTGTATCCTGATACTCTGTTGAAATCTTCTATTAGTTCTACTAGTTTTCTTGTGGATTCTTTGGGGTTTTCTGTGTATAAGATCATATCATCTGCAAACAGAGATACTTTTACTTCTTCCTACCAATTTCGATGCCTTTTATTTCTTTTTCTAGCCTAATTGCTCTGGCTAGGGCCTCCAGCACAATGTTGAATGAGAGTGGTGATAAAGGACATCCTTGTCTGGTTCCCATTCTCAAGGAGAATGCTTTCAAACTCTCTCCATTTAGGATGATGTTGGCTGTTGGCTTTGTATAAATGCCCTTTATTATGTTGAAGAATTTCCCTTCTATTCTTATTTTGCTAAGACTTTTTATCATGAATGGTGTTGGACTTTGTCAAATGCCTTTTCTGCATCAATTGATAAGATCATGTGGTTCTTTTTTTTTATACTGAGTCTTGGATATATCAAGAATTTATTTTGCTGAAATATAGTTAGCATTTTATTTCTAAATGTCAGTTATCTAATAGTAATTTCTTCAGTAATCCAGTTTTCCTGCATTGATACGAAGTGCTCCTAACTAAAAAAAAATAGAAATTTAATATGTGCTTAATTTCTGAACTTATTTTTTCACTGTTTCAATTGCTTAGTTCTGTACCATGCTGCTGCCATTGTTGTAGTTTCATAATACATTTTAGTAACCAGTAGGACAAATCTCCCATTCTGCCCTTTGTTTTGCCCTTCTTTTCCCAAATTAAAGTCAGTTTGGATTTTTAGTGTAATGGCATTTAATTTATAAAATAATTTAGGTGAAAATTCTATTTTTAAATTATCTATCCAATAATCTTTTTTATTTAATCACATCTTATAATTAATAAATATTATTCTCTTCATATAAATCCTTATACTTCTTATTAAATTTATGTCAAGAACTGTGAAAGGTCTGAGATTTTACCTTGCCTGCAAGCAAACAAGTCAGCCTGTCACAGTTTCATAAAACCTGGCAGATGACAGGAGACTCCCAGGTCAGAGGCACAGCAGGCAATATGAGCTTCATGTTTGCATCTGCTCTCCTTGTCCAAGTTCCACAGTGGTGCTGCACATGCAGTGGGTTTGCGTCACAGCTGAGGAACCCTGAGCTTAGGAAATCCTAGTGAGAGGTAGGACCATGCTTCCTTGAGCTAACTGATGAGGAATGAGAGGAGTACTGAAACCTGTTGTCATCAAGTCAATTTTTATTCATAGCAACCCTATAGCACAGAGTAGAACTGCCCCATAGGGTTTCTAAGAAGTGCCTGGTGGATTCAACCTACCAACCTTTTGGTTAGCAGCCATAGCTCTTAACAGGTGCAAAGAGAAGAAAGAACATTCCAGGCAAAAGGCCTTGTGGTGGGAGGAAGTGTGGTAACTATAAATACCCGACAAAAAGGCCGGTATGGTAATTCCGTTATCATCTGGCTTAATGCTCCTGAAGGGAACCAGCCTGTTTATTTTTCCCATTGTAAATGACCTATTTGTTTTGCATGAATGCTTGTAGATCTTTTTTCTTTACCTTCGAAGTATATTAATTTCATTAGGATTTATTTTTGTTCATTCTCTAAATTAAGACACAGAGAACCTCTTCATTCTGGAAAGCAATCTTGTAATATATCTGTAAGTATTTTCTGTTTCTATTAGTTATGACCTTAACTATATGACCTTTAAACGTATGATACATTTTCTTTGTCTAACTTCCGTAGTTATGTTCTCCCTAAAAAAATCCCATCTGCCTTATTTTCACTGCATTTCAAGATTGAAGCCCATCCTTAGATTCAGCATTAATCTCTGCTACTTTTAATTTTTTTATTCATGTATTAGTTTTGGAAAGGGATATTTTTTGGAGCCTGCACTTTTGCCATCATCTTTTCCAGAAGTTTCTGGGCCTGTTATTGAAAGAACCACTTTGTAAGTGCTTTCCCCCAATTCTTTAAAAATTATTCCAAGGCACCATTTAGAAAATTCCCCATGGCTAAAATAACCTCTTTAAATTTTTAATTTCTTATCACTCCTAATTTAAAAAGTAATTATTTATAACAAGAAATTGGGGAACAGCATCTTCCTGGTTAATGAATAAAATATATAAGGAGGCATGGTGAACTGAAGAGGCTGTGGGAAGAGTTCTATCTCTGAATTTCAATTTCCCTAATCATTGTGGTACCTAATATTACACCAATAAATGTTCATTTCTTTGTGTACAGTTTTTGTTGCTGTTGTTGTTAGCTGCCCTTGAATTGACCCCTGACTCATGGTGACCCCATGAACAATGGGATTGGACACTCGTGATTCACAGGGCTTCCATTGGCTAATTTCTGGAAGTAGATCTCCAAACCTTTCTTCCTTAAGGTTTTTGAGGTCTAGCCAAATGCAAATATTCCCAAGAGTTAGATGTTGAGCTGTTGCTTCATTAGCATGAAATTAGTTTATCAAATTTAATTACTTGGAGAGGTTCCTTAACACTTTCAGAAATAGATGTGCTTCTATGGAAGGAAGGAAGAGGGAAGTGTACACAGCACAAGTCCTCGCTTTTCCTCGCGGTAGAGAGAGGGAACAAAAACAACAGAGAAACTTAAAAAAATGATTTTCCTGAAATATTGAGAAATTTTTGGATTGTTGAGTTTAATTTCGAAGGATAAAAATTCTTAGAATGATGTGCTCATTGGTTTGTTACCCATCCTTTACTCTTCAAAAACTATTCAATAAGAAGGGTTTGGTGAGAAAGCATCTCAGTTAGCAGAGGGTTGCAATACCTATACACTGAGCACAAGCAGACAAACTACCACTGAAGAAATGCAGCCGATTTACTCTTTGAGAGGACTGCCATTATTGTAAGAGAGTAAAGACATTCATTGCATTCTCTAATCATGGGTTTTATCTTGTTGACTTTTGACCTTGATGTTAATGGATGTGTTGTTGACTTCCTCAGTAGAGGTAAAGTAGAAAGGTAGGGAGACTTGTCCTAGACTAGGAAAAGTTCCTGTTTTCAAAATCTGGGAAGATAAACTAATAATGAAAAAGCAGAAACTTTTGATGATGAGAGTTCAAAATGAGACCTAGACCAATTTTACGTGGCAAAAATCTTATTTAGTAAGTTTTAGTGGTTCTTCAATTTTTTTGGTGACCTTTTTTTTGAAAATGAGTATTTTGGGTATTTATTGGCACTGTGGAGTACAGACACTAAGTCTAGAAATAGAAGGATGTTCTCTGTTTACATGTTGATGAATTAATGTTTCACAGATCAAATTCATTGACTGTAATTTGTAATTCTTTGATTATATCACACGTAATTATTTTATGTACCACTAAGAAAGAAAAAAATGCTGTCTATGGAACTCTGACAAGCTTACAGTGCTATAAGGTACATCCTAATTTAAGAGATGTTAACAAGTGAAAAAATACTCATCTCAGAATCAGTGAGATATGGTACTTTTCTTAAAGAGCAAAACAAGGAAAATTGATATACTGAACAGTTTGGCATCCATCTATCTGAAATATTTAACAGTGCGTTCAACCAATAAATTTGTACTTTAAGATTCCATTTACCAGATATGAAAATTTGGAAAAAGAGTAACCAAAATTATTGATAAAATACTGTTAATATTCAGAGAATTAACAACGTGACCTTAAATCTATAGAGGATGCCCCAAATTTCCACTATTTGGTATTTTCTTTTCTGGGCAAGGAATTTGGTCCATGCAGAGCTGCCTAGGCAAGGGTGAAGGAACTGCTCCTCTCATCTTTCCCAACTCCTTCTGCAATCTTTTGAGCAAGAGCTCCTCATGCTCGATAGACATATGAAAAACCACAACCAAACCTGTTGCTGTCTAGTTGACTCCAACTCACAGCGACCCTATAGGACAGAGTAGAACTGCCCCATAGGGTTTCCAAGGAGCACCTGGTGGATTTGAACTGCAATCTTTTGGTTAGCAGCCATAGCTCTTAACCTCTACACCACCAGGGTTTCCAGTAGATAGATAGGTAGGTAGATAGATAGACAGACAGACAGACAGATAGATAGCAAGCTACCATCAAATCCACTCCAGCTTCGACTAATGAAGACCTTATGCATAACAGAACAAAACGTAGCTTGGTCCTGCATCATCCTCATGATCTCCGCCAGCATGTTTGAGTCCATTGCTGCGGCTGTTATGCCAGTCCATCTCTCTGAGGGTCTCCCTTACCTTAGCTAGTCCTCTACTTCACCAAACACGATGTCCATATCCAGCAATTGATCCTCCTGATGGTATGTCCAAAGCAAGTGAGTCTGACAATGTTCTGTTGTGATCTCTAAGGTTTTCATTGGCTAATTTTTGTAGTAGATTGCCAGGTCTTTCTTTCTAGTCTGTCTTAGTCTGGAAGCTCCACTAAAACCCTGCTGGTGACCCTACTGGTGCTTAAAAATTGTCAGAAATTAATTTTATCACCTAACATTCCCCTAAGTAGAATAAAAGCCCCACTTGCTTCATTCCTGAGAATGAGAAATCTGACTCCTGAGCTCACAGTATAACTATCTTTCTGTGTTGGGGTTAATCAACTACCCCTTGCTTAAAGGTTTAGGCAATTTTACCTGCGAAACTTATTATTATTGTTTTTAATACTAAAAATATTGTAGTATGTGGAGTATCTGTTTGGGAGAAAGGATTTATACATGGTGAGCAATTGCCCATAGTCCCACCATCTTTGCCATTATTGTAATTTTAGCACATTTCCTTCCATTTTTTTTTTACCCATGTAAGTTTTTGCGTAGCTGAGATCATTTTTGCATGCAATTTGTGTGATTTTTTTTCACTTAGTCCATGTTATTAAAAGAGCATGTGAAAGGCTTTTATATAGTTAACTATTTTTATTCTGTAGATATATTAACTATTCCTTTACTGCTTGTTAGTTAAGCTTTTTGGGGGGCAGTTTTAAATAATGTTAAAATTAATATCTGTATATAAATCTCTGTCCATATTTTGGTTGAGGGAACGTCATCAACATTAATACAGTTTATTTGTACTGTTAAATTGCTTTCAAGAAAAAAAAGTCATAACAATTTATAACCCCACCAAAGGGATTAGAAGTGAATACAAGACGATGGTTGTGTTTATTTAATATTATTTAAAGTCAAAATAACAGGGGAATTGAGACACAGACAGATAAAGTGACCTTGTCGCTGGTGACACTATCAGTTCAGATTGGAGCTGGGAATTTATTGTCTTCTCTGCCTAGCCAGTATCTTCACTACTTTACTGTAGACTTGTGGAAATTCCTATCCTTGAAATTATACCAGGGGATCAGTAGACTCCTCCCCACAAACCCAGGAGACCAACAGCACTGTAAAAGCTCCTAATGGTACCTGGCTACCCTTATTTTGTTTTCCCCTCCAATAAGTGGTAGGCATCTCCAAAACGGTCAAACCAAATCCATCTTTGCCTTGCAAACCAAACAAACACTTCTGTTTCTGTTTTGCTTTATGTCTGGACTAATTCTTAGCACCTCTTCTGCCTGTGAGCGATCTGTCACCTCATTCCGTAAGACTGGCACCAGCAGAAATGCAGTCTCAAAGGATCCCTGGGAGGAAACGAGGCCGACCCCCACTTCACTCAACACCTCTGAAGATGGCAGTTCCTAACCTTTATTCTTCTTCACCTGGTTGCTTACCAGCAGTGAAGACCCCAAAGAAAAGAGGGAGGAAACCCGGGTACAAGGTACGGCTCTGTCATCTCCTTTCTCCAAAGTTGTATTGGGCTGGGACCCAGGAGCTTGAGCATGACTCCGTTGGGAAATGCAATGAGAGCCCAGGAGGTTGGTAAAGACAGAATGAGAAATAAGTTTCTCTCAATGAAGCATGTGACGAGGCCTCATTGTTACAACACAGCACACAATAAATGCTATTGTGTTCACTTTCACAAGTGAAGAAAGCAAATTACACCAGATAGGGAAAGTTGTGAGGCAAGCAGATTTTAGGGTCATAGCTAAATACGCATTATTAAACTTTGCATCCACATTAGTGTTTCAGACACTAAGCTTTCCCTGACTACTCTTACTAGGATGGGTCTTGAAGCTGCCTTCCCAAACTCGTCATTTATTTTAGCAGAAGCAGATGATGTTCCTCAGACATTTAAATTATTAATGCAAGTAGGCCAGTTTCAAAGGACATAGATGAGGTTCCCCAAGCAGAGCCTCAATAAGGGGACTCATAATGAAAATTCAGGGTGTTAATTCATAGTTTCCCACTTACAAAAGGTGCTGATGTCAAGTTTGGCTACAAGGGGGTCACATCAGGGAAAATTAAAATCCTTTAAGAATTAATGATTTGGAGGAGCTGGGGTGGAGAATGTATCCTCTGATGTAACCTCAGTCCCATAAACCAACCCACACCAGATGGAGAGGTCCTCCTCCAAGATGTTTTTGAAGAGGCTACTAGAGAGGAAAGAACATTAAGCTTGCTCTCCAGAGGCCTTTCGGGCATTAGAAAATAAGCTTCAGTTTTCCTTCATTTATTTTCCTTGAGATAAAGGGCTTATGTTTCCATTTGAGATCTGAATACTCAAACCAAAATGCAAGTTGGCAATTAACTCCCATATATTTAGGAGAATGTGTGGAAATTGTTTCAGGTCAGCAGAAAGACAAAGCTTCGTGAAGAGTTGTTAATGAATTAAATCGTTATCCCTTTGGCTCTCCATAGTTCTTCCAAATGCTGGAAAATGAAAAGGGTGAGTGGGGGAAGGTTACTCAAAGTTATTTTGGGGTCATTGGTTTAAGTAAAAGAAGCTTTTACTCAGCCCTCTCATGAGGTAAAGTCTTCAGTCACCGGTTATGTTTCTTACAAAGAGAACCTCCTTTTTCTCATGGGCATGCTGGCTTCAGGAATGTGTCTCTCTGAAGTTGGCATAGGGTAGGCCTCAGCCACTTAACTACCTACATGGTTGCTAGGGTCTGGGAATTGCATCTGGAAGGATGGAAGAGGGTAGCCCTTCCCTTTAGAGATTCAGGGAGCACATCCAGAATCTGAAGAAACACACTGAAACCTTCTCCCCCTGTTTGGCCTTTCTCCTACTCCCCTGGGAGCTGTGACCCAAGAATGAAAATTACCAACAGACACAGCATTTCTGGGGCCAGGAAAAATGGAAATTTACTCCATGAAATGAACCCGACTTTGCAATTTTCCTGTCTCCTAGCAAGGGCAGTTTTCAGTACTCTTCACACTCAGGGACACCTCAGGTCAGGAGAAAACTTTTGGGACTGGCTGGCTGATGCTACAGGCCCTGCTCAAAGTAGGCAGGTCTTATTTCCGCTGTTCCACAGGGTTTCTTTTCTGGGGACCACAGGCCACAGCTCTTCCTTGAGCCTCCTCCCTAAGTGCTGGCCAATCCCAGGCTTCCAAGAACACGTCCAGCTCCTCCTGGAACTAGCCTGCTCTCAGGCCATGGGTTTAGTGTTCTAGAAAAGCGGTTCCCAAAGCCGGTGCCAGTCTGCATGATATGTCTACCCATCCACCTTGAAGTGAGAAAAACAAGAACCATTGGAAAGTGCTCGTAAACCTAGAATGACTCCACTTAAAGGATTATCCTTTACTCTGAAATATCTCCTTCCTCCTCTTTTGGTGTTAAAGAGTTCTTTGTTTTCTTAAATATTTGATGTTGATGGGATTTGGTAATTTTAAAATGTCCTTACTTCGCAAATAAAACTGGCAATCTATTAAGTCTCCCGAGTTTTATTTTGAAAATCTCCTAGACCCTGAAATCCCGTTTTACCATTAATGGCAAGAGTTTTAGTTGTCAAAAAGCTAGCAAGGAAACTCTCCATGTACCAAAATGGCTACTAATTTGGCAAGTTTAACTATCTAGGACATAGCTGGGGAGCCAGAAGTTGGAAAAAAAAATCCTGACCAAGCAAAGTAAGGTATTACTGGTATAACCTTAAATTTTTTTGTATTTTATTACTAAGAAAATGCTTTCAAATTCTCCATCAAAGTCTATTTACTTTTCTTACAAGCTGGGGTATAGCAGTTTCATACCTTTAGTTTTGAAGAAGGTTATATGGGGGGAGAAGATCACACATACAGCTGAACACTGAGAGGATAACAAGAATTTCTGTTATAATTACAGGATACTAATATATTAACATAGGACAATGAGATAATACAATAATATAATAATTTTATAATCAATATTATAAAATAATATAATTTTATAATCAACATTATAAAATAACAATATGACTTCGTTGTTGCAGTTAGTTGCTGTTGAGTGGATTCAAACTCATGGCAACCCCATGTGTGCAAAGTACAACTATGCTCTGTAGGGTTTTCAAGGTTGTTGTGACCTTTCAGAAGCAGATCACCAGAAGCGGAAGACACTTCTGATGCGCCTCTGGGTGGGTTTGAACTGCCAACTTTTTGGGTAGTAGCTGAGCACTTAACCTTTTGCACCACCCAGGCACTCCTAATATAACTTAAAAACCCATTGCCGTCAAGTCAATTCCGACTCATAGCAACCCTATAGGGCAGAGGAGAACTGCCCCATAGGGTTTCCAAGGAGTGGCTGGCGGATTCGAACTGCTGACCTTTTGGTTAGCAGCCGAGCTCTTAACCACTGTGCCACCAGGGTTCCAAATATAACTTCAGTATATCAATA
>NW_004443953.1:16650657-16751262 GCF_000243295.1 Trichechus manatus latirostris | reverse complement strand
AACTGCTGACCTTTTGGTTAGCAGCCGAGCTCTTAACCACTGTGCCACCAGGGTTCCAAATATAACTTCAGTATATCAATAATAATATCATTATGATAATTATATATGAACATTAATAATATTATCATAATTAAATTATAAGTTCTTGAGTCTCGGGCAGGTTCTTCCCTAGGAGAGTCTGAGGACGCCTGGTTGTGCTGGCTGTATCACAGGTCTATGCTGGTTGATGTTTGTCTCTTCTTGCCTGGTGTTGCCCCAACCTCCTCTGTCAATCATCTCTGTGCCACTCCACAGTGGGGAAACTGGTCTAAGTGTGGATACAGCCTCGCGCTTTAAGACCCAAGTACAGTTAACACAGGTTGTCACATTTAACCACTTCTCTGAGCCTTGAGGATAACGTAAGTAAATTACAGGCAAAAAAGATATAGTTAAACCGGGAGTCAGATGTCAGTGCTCTAGAGTTCATAGGCCACGCCCCTTCATAGAGGACCTTCTCTGCCCATCTTTGTGTTAGTCCCAGGCCTGCGGCCACAGCGCTGGGCCACATTCTCCCCTGTGAGAGCATCACATTTATGGCCTTATTGCCCCTTCTCCCCCCAGTCAAAAGAAGCAAAAACCCATTCACATCATATTTTCTATGAAGAGACACAAGCTGAAAGCCATGAAAATAGCCTTCTTCAAGATCAAACAGAGCGTTTACATCTCATTTTGAAGCACCTGCTATTAGTTTAGGTCTTTAGTTCAGAGACGCCCCAAGATCATCAGGAAGGTTTTCCTTACATTTCATGACTAAAAAGTCCACCGAAGTGGTCGCTTTTTTTTAATGAATTATTTTTTATTTTTTATTGTTCTTTAGATGAAGGTTTATAGAACAAATAGTTTCTTATTAAACAGTTAGTACACATATTGTTCTATGACAATGGTTAACATCCCCATGACATGTCAACACTGTCCCTTCTCAAACTTGGGCTCCCTATTACCAGCTTCCCTGTCCCCTCCTGCCTTCTAGTCCTTGTCCTTGGACTGTTGTGCCTCATTAGTCTCGTTTTGTTTTATGGGGCTGTCTAATCTTTGGCTGAGCAGTGAATCTCAGGAGTGACTGCATTACTGAGCTAAAAGGGTGTCCGGGGAACATACTCTCGGGGTTTCCCCAGTCTCTGTCAGGCCAGTAAATCTGGTCTTTTTCGTGAGTTAGAATTTTTTTCTATATTTTTCTCCAGCTCTGTCTGGGACCCTCTGTTGTGATCCCGGTCAGAGCAGTCAGTGGTGGTAGCCGGGCACCATCTAATTGTACTGGACTCAGTCTGGTGGAGGCCGTGGTAGTTGTGGTCCATTAGTCCTTTGGACTAATCTTTTCCTTGTATCTTGTTTTCTTCATTCTCCCTTGTTCCTGAAGGGGTGAGACCAGTGGAGTATTTTAGGTGGCCGCTCACGGGCTTTTAAGACCCCAGACGCTACTCACCAAGTTAGAATGTAGAATATTTTCTTTATAAACTGTGTTATGCCAGTTGAGCTAGATGTTCCCAGAGACCATGGTCCCCACAGCCCTCCGCCCAGCAATTCAGTCCGGGGTGGTCACTTTTGAAATAAAGGAAGAAGGCCTATACCAAGGACAAATTCTAGCTTCTGTTCCATTGATTCAGCTGATTATTATGCCTTCAAATAGTGGGATTTCCAGCCTTACGTGGGATTTGACAGCCTTTGAGATTGACACTAATTTAAGTAGGAAGAAGAAAGTGCTAAGTTTTTAAAATACCCATTTTCCCCACTAAATTAAGAAGCCTTGGTAGCACAGTGGTTAAAGCATTTGACTGCTAACCAAAAGGTCAGTGGTTCAAACCCACTGGTAGCTCCAAGGGAGAAAGATGTGGCAGTCTGCCTTTGTAAAGATTACAGCCTTAGAAACCCTACGCGGAAGCTCTACTCTGTCCTATAGGGTTGCTATGAGTTGGAATCAACTTGACAGCAGTGGGTGTGGATTGAGTTTCTTGGTTATATAGTAGTAATAATCATATGTAACATTTATTGAGTACTTTCTACGTTTGAGGCTCTGTGCCGAAGCACTTTAGTATATTTTCTTCTTATTAGATCCTTGATAGTTTGAAAGTGAGGAGAGAATAATGAAAAACTGCAGGAACTGGGCATGAGGTAACCAAGCTCCACAGCCTGAGGCCATTTACTGTGGGCCAGCAGCCTTCTCCACCTCAGTCATCTCTGCGTTATTGCTCAGAACAGTGATTATTCACCTGGATTTAAGAAAGAGTAAATTACATTCCATCTGCTCTGTTTAATGGGTTAAGAATAGTGCAAACATGTTCTAGAAAGAATATCATTCCTAAAATATTAAAAACAAATAGTTAAAATGTTTTAAAATGTTCATTCTTTGCATTAGTCAGGACACAAATTCAGCTGTCGCAACAAAGGCCAAATAACAATGGCTTAAGGAAGATAGAAGATAATTTCTCTCCCATGGTAAAGTCTGGGTAGGCCGTCCAGAGCTGATATGGCAGCTCTTTGGGTACTGGGACCCAGGTTCCTTCTATTTTTTTGCTCTGCCATTCTTAACACATATTTTCCACCTCATGATCTAAAATGGCTGCTCCAGCTCCTCTATTCCATCTACAGTTCAGCCAACAGAATGGGAACAAAGAGGGTAGTGGAGGGATGCCTTTCCCCTTTAAGAGACCCCCTACTCAAAGTTGCACACACCTCTTACTCTCACATCCCACTGACCAGAACTTAGTCACTTGTCTGCACTTAGCTCCAGGGGAGGCCGGAGAATGCAGTGCCAGCTGACTATGTGCTCAGCTAAAATTCAGGGGTTCCATTATTAAAAGAAGAAGAGAAGAATGGATATTTGGTGGCAACCAACAACATCTGTTAACGACTTAATGAGCAGTCTTCTGTTTTCTGGAAAATTCACTTTATAAAATAACTAATATTCTGATGAACATGGATAAATGTAGCATTTTGTGATCCTACAGTCCTTTGAATTCTTTTGTCCCCTCTTTCTGATTGCTATTCTGTCATTCTTTTTTTTTTGTTTTTTAAGTATTTGTTCTTTTTGGGATTGCATATTAAGGAAGTCAATTTCACAAAAATATCATTAAGAGAATGTTCAAACTAAAGTAAAAAGGTTTTGTTTGTTTGTTTTACCCTTGTTCTAAGCTTCTATTATCATTAGAACCATGTATATTGAATTGGCTTCAGTGTTTCTTTGATGATCCAGATCTTGTTATTGCCTTAGAGTCATCTTTATGAACATCAAATGTAGCTTAGTAGCATGGAAGGGAAGAGTGAATATCGAGTAACCCTTCCTGTGCGTATCTTCAAGGCCTCCCTCTTGCTGACAGCAGATACGGAGTTCCATCTGTGGCCTGGGGGCGGGGTGTAGGGAAGAATGATTGCAGAGTCGAAGCCAGGGTCCATTCCTGCCTGCTGATCTTGGGCAGCATCTGGGGCAGGGACTATCTCTCTTGTGACCTTCTATTTCCTTGCCCAGACAGGGCTGGAGCAAGGCTCAGACATGTGGCTCAGCAGTGGGTCTGGTACCAGCACAGTAAATGTTTTACCATCAGCATTCTGCATGTTGCTCAGGTATGAATGTTAGCTGATATTTTCACTTATATTAAAGAGTAAGATGAATGTAAACAGTGAAGATGTATGTTGGAACTTCACTTGTTCATCAAGGATGTGAGTGACTTTTTTTTGTTGAATTGGATAATAATTTTTGAAGAATGAAAAAATATTTCAGTTTTGTGTGCTATTCACAATGCAACAACTACAACACATTTTAAAGTTTAACCTGCTTTTTAACATTTTTTCCATCACTTTCTTATGTCTAAGAAATCAACAAAACAATAATAAATCAAGCTCTAATTTGTAGCATTTACCTATTTCCAAGATACAAATATTCCCTACACGACCAATTTCAAGCCACCAATATGACATCACTGAACATGGAGCTGCGAAAACATGTGCAGCAACATACCCTTGTATTTCTATACGATGTAATAGTAAAATACAAATTAGAAAATAAATTGTTCAAATTGTAAGAAATTCTAATATTTATTACCTTCATTTAAAATATATTCTCTTAATTATGTGTGTATAATGTATTTTTCAAATAGCTGTGTTTAACGATTGGCTTGCAAAATTCCTGAAAAATTAACCAGCAGCTCTAATAAACCAATATAAACTGGTTTCAGCACATCACTGCTCTGGGGTCTGCTGCGCACAGGATGCCTGTAACCCAATGTACAATGTCCCTTCTCTCATCTGCAGGGCTGCCTGTTTCAACCCTGTGCTTGTGGATGTGCAGAGCTTGGCCCCCTCATCAGTTTGTGTAAGAACCCCAGTCACAGCAAGCATTCCTTGAAATGTGTGGTTTCTATCAAAGATTGTTGGGGTCATAGGGCACGGTGGAGAGCATTTCACGAAGTCTTTCTCATCAGATAGATCTGTTTTTCTGAACTCCACTTTATCCAGTGACAGCGATTTTTTGTTTTTGCTTTCTCTTCTTTCTCTCTCCTGGTCCCCATGGAGCAGTGTTTCACTGTCTCATCTCCTAGCTTCCCTCTGTCAGGGGGAAATTAAACCATTCTACCCCACCCCAGGCAGATCAGCCATCCTCCCCATCTCCTTCTCTGCTGCTCCTCACCAGTTTCAGCATCTTTATGGGACCAACAAAAAATTCGTGGGAGAAAGCTCCAGCATCTTCATCCTGTCTCCATCTAGTTTTCACCTGTGAAAGATACAAAAAAGCCAGACCATTCCCCTCCCGCCTCCAGTCTTCCCCTTCTACCCTCACTGTGATGCAGGCAGTATATTTTATTTGGATCATCTTTCTTATTTTCCTAGGGAAGTTTTAGGGCAAAGATCATTTAATTAGGATCCCAGATTCGAGTGAGGGGCATGTGCCAAAGCAGGTCTCAAGGCCCAAGGATGCTGACATGTCCGTCTTCTGGGCGTTAACTCTAAACAAACCTTCTTGGCTCCGAAAGGCTCCCAAGGGAGGCAAAATATGGGGTAGAGCTGTTACAGGTCTGACACCTAGGAATGGAATTAGGTCACTGACCACAAACTTCCTGTTATTGGAGCTGATTTGCATTTCTGGTTGGCACAGTTTTAGAATAAAAGTCTGAGGTTAAGTACCGTGGGGCATTCGATTTCCCCTACCCCTGCTCTCCATGGCATCTCCTCAGAACCCTGAAGGAGTTTTGCACCAAGAAAGGGTGTATGTCTAAAGGAGAAATGTGCCTCTAAGGAAAGCTATGGGCAAGGACATGGACAAAGCTATCCTTCCTCAAGCTGGTGTAGGGGGGAGGTGACAGAAGGGAGGGAGAGCATGATTTTTTAAAAATCCAGTCTGACATTTATCTTTAACTAGGCATTTAGTCCACTTACATTTAGAGAAATTACTAATATGTTTGGGTTTAAATCTACATCTTATTTTGTGCATTCTGTTTGTCCCACTCATTTTATGTTCCTTTTGTCTTTCCTGCCTTCTTTTAGATTGTTTTTTATTATTTCATTTTTTTCTACTTTTTACTGATTGGAAGTTGTGCACTTGTTTTCTATTGTTTT
Source organism: Trichechus manatus latirostris (assembly GCF_000243295.1). NCBI lineage: Eukaryota > Metazoa > Chordata > Mammalia > Sirenia > Trichechidae > Trichechus > Trichechus manatus. Next base: position 16,745,676 of record NW_004443953.1, on the reverse strand, counting down.
AGTGGTTGCTCTGGAAGTTACAGCATGTTTACTTATTAGAGTGTTGTAAGTTAATCATACCTTTGCTTCTACCTGGATAATACAAGGACCTTAGGACAAGGCACTTCTACTCTGTCCTATAGGGTCACTATGAGCTGGAATCAACTCAGTGGCAATGGGTTTGGTTTTTCTTGTTTGTTTTGTTACAGGACATTTTAATTGTGTTTATCCCCCCACTTACGTATACTTGTTGTCACAAATTTTAACTCTTTTTTAACCTCTCAAGACATAATTATTGCTGTTTTAAACAGTCATTTTCATTTAGATTTGCCTGATTATTTACCACTTTTTAAAAATTCTTTACTCTTTTTTTAATGTCAGACCTTCCGCCTGGGATTTCTTTCCTTTTGCTTGAAGTAAATCTTTTAGAAGTCTCTTTAAGAGTAATGAACTCTGTTAACTTTTGTTGTTTGCAAGAATCTTTATTTCATCTTCATTTTTGAAAAATAATTTTTTTGTGTGCTGGATGTAGAATTCCAGGTTGTCAGTTATTTCCTTGCAACATTTGGGTCCATTGTTATAAAGAACTCAGCTATCTAATAGTTTACTTAGATGTTACTTGACAGTAATCTGCAATTTTAAGCTAATTTTAAGATTTTTCTCTTTTAACTTCTCTTAGTTTTCATCTATTTGTCTCTATGATGCCTTCTGAATAATTTTTTCTGATGTATCTTCCAATTCACTAATTCTCTCTTCAGCTATGTCTAATATGATGTTAAATATATCCATTTAGTTTTTGATTTTAGTTATTGTATTTTTCATCTATAGAAGTTAAATTTGGTTCTTTTTTAAATCTACTATGTTACTTTTTCTAGTTTTCTGTTCCCTGGAGACATTTTCAAACTTGTCATTTATATTTCTATACATAGAATCACAGTTGTTTTCATAATCTAAGCATGGTAATAGAAATATCTTAAGTATTTGTGGTTTTTTTTTTTACATTTATTTGTTTGTTTTTTGTTTTGTGCTTTTATTGGTCATTCTTTCTTTGGCTCCTTATTTCCTTATGTGCTTGAGTATTTGTGGCCTGTGTAACTCATTGCCTTTGAAAAAATATTTTTGGGACTTCTTTGAAACCTGGGATAATGGTAAATTCTTCCAGAGAGGATTTATGTTTGCTTTTATAGGTACCTGAAGGCTACCAGATGGAATATTCTTTAAATTAAATTCACAACCTCAAGTTTTCCACCTAAGTTCAGTGAATTTGGGCTGCAAATCTGTGTGAGGTCTGGCTTGTGGTGATAACTTCTCAGGGATTCTGAATGTCCTCCCTTCCCAATGTCAAGGCAACTTTCCTTATGGTCAGGTGGGAGTGGGAGTAGGGTGGGATAAGTTTATAGCTGGTTCACCTTTACTTTGAGGTTATAGCTCTTTTGGGTGAGTCCTGGGCTTAGATTTTTGTCCATAGCAATTCACAAGGCCTAGATTTCATCTATATTTTGGCCTGATTTTTCTTTATGTATTGTCAGCTTCTCAGCATTTTTATTCTTCTTACATTTTATCCAGTTTTTGTAGTTGTTTTTAATTTATCCAAATAACCTAGTTTTTTATATTACAAGAAATAGAACTTCAAAGAAATTCAAGCATGAGTTTTTAGGACACCACATCTCTTCCAGTCAACTTTCAAAATATGGCATTGACACTAGCTTGGTCTCAAATTCTTTAACATTTTGAAAAGTAGCCCATATGCAAGGTACATACACGACATTATGATTTGTAAGAGCTTAGAAATCAACACCTCTAGCCCATTTAAAGACTTTGGAAGATGAAGCCCAGAGACACTGAGTGAGTTGCTTAGAGTTCCATGTGAGTTAGCAGCACAACCAGGGTTAGAACCCCAGTCACTGTCTCTGAGTCCAGTGGGCAATGTGTAGGTAATGACAGAAAGCATGTCAGTTTTCAGTGTCCATTTCCCAGATGAGGAAATGTGAATGCTCTCCTTCTCTTCCTGTTCTCGCCCAGAAATTCTGCACAGAACTTCTGCTATTCCATTATGAAAGTTTATTGCTTGAGTGTTAGAGAAGAAATCTTTTGAAACTTAGAGACAAAGTCAATATTATTGTTTCCTCAAAGTTAACTAAATTAGCAACAAGTAAGGAGCCCTAATGGCACAGTGGTTAAGTGTTCCTCCGCTAACCGAAAGGTCAGCAGTTCGAATCCACCAGCCACTCCTTGGAAACCCTATGGGGCAGTTCTACTCTGTTTTATAGGGTCGCTATGAGTTGGAGTCAACTTGATGGCAATGAGTGTGGTGGTGAAGTAGACAAATGCTAATGTTTTAAAACTAACATAATGCAAATATACCATCAAAACAAAATTTATGTAAATAACACTAGAAGTTATCTTTGATTTTGTTTTTTCTCTCACCCATCACCTCAGCTCCAGCTCAAAATACACCTCAAATCCAACCAATTCTTTCTACCTCCATATGTGTCCCCAAACCATGCAGTAACCTCCTTACTAACGCTCTTTTCTCCACTTTGCCTCCCCCCCATCCATTCTCTCTACCACAGACATAATTATCATCATAAAACAAAAATTGTGTTGTCTTTTTGTGTTTAGAATTCTCTAATTGTTTCCATAACCTTTAGGATAAAATCCAAACTACTTATCCTGACCTAGAAAGTGTTACATGATCTGGTGCTGAGTACCTAGCTGGCCTCATCTTGTATCATTCTGCCTTTTGCCCTCAGCTCTAGTCACCCTAGCTTTTTGGTTCCTTGAAAAAGCCAAGCTTTAGTGTGTTTATTTCCCCAGTCAGGACGGGCTCCATTTTGTCATTCAGCTCCTGACTTAAATGCCGCTTCCTTGTAGGACTACCCTGGCTACCTGGTCACATTTTATCGAATCACCATATTTTACATCTCTGTGTAGCAGTTACCACATTGCTCTTAGTTAGCATCTAGTTGATTCTGACTCATGGCGACCCCATGTGTACAGAGTAGAACTGCTCCATAGGGTTTTCAAGACTGTGACCTTTCAGAAGCTAAGGCTGTCTTCCGAGGTGCCTCTGGGTGGGTTTGAACAGCCAGTGTTCCAGCTAGTAGTTGAGCGCCTAACCATTTGTGCCACCCCGGAAGTCCTGCACTTACCATAACTGATATTTTTGTTGTGTGGTTGTTATTTGTCTCCTCCCCTGGATTTGTTTCCCAATCAAGGCACTTCATGTGCAGTCACCATCTGTCTGTGAGTGAAGGTTTGTGTGTTGCTATGATGCTGAACAGGTTTCAGTGGAGCTTGCAGACTAAGACATTCTAGCAAGAAAGACCTAGTGATGTACTTCTGAAGACCAGCCAATGAAAACCCTGTGGATCACAACGGTCTGATCCACCAATGAACATGAGGATGGCACAGGAGGGCAGCAGCATTTTATTCCGTTGTGAGTTGCCATGAGTAAGGCTGACTCAAGGTCAGCTAATAACTACAACGATGTGCAGGCAGCCTTTATACAGGTGCTCCTTGGAAACCCTATGGGGCAGTTCTACTCTGTCCTATAGGGTCCTGTGAGTTGGAATTGACTCAACAGCAATGGGTTTGGTTTTTGGTTTCAACCGGGTTCTCCATCCTCTGATTACCAACTTCTTGCTGTCAGTCTGTCTAACACTATGTAGTTAGCATTTCTGTTATTGTCAAACACATATTTCTACAAAAATATTTGACTTTTTCCCCTTTGGTGTCCTCCTGCCCACGCATCTGAGTGTACAAACAATTCCCATGGCAGCCTTCCCCTCCCACTTCTCTTCAGTGATCCTCTGCCAAATGTCTTAGAGAAGGTCTTTCTTGAAAGACAGTGGGAGAAAGCAACTCTTCAGGTCCATATTTTGGATTTGCGAATGGAAATGAAAGATGAGCTGATCCCCAATTCTCAGCCCCCTCTGGTGAAGACTCTAAGTGGCAGGGACTGACACTTTCCCCTTCTGCTTTATCCCACCATGGTGTTTAACAAGGCAAAGCACAGGCCCCCGGGCAGCTGTTGGCAGCAGTGCCCTAGATGAGGAGTTGCCATACCGGTTTGATTGACGTTTTAGATTTCAGGTAAAGGTGCCAATTTATCAGCATCAGTATGGGGGCATTGGCTTTGAAGGCCAAAGATTAACTCCTATATGTCAGAGCAAGATGTCCTGGGCAGCAAATCTTCTTCCAGTTTACACTGCCAAGAAAGAGGCCGTTTTTCACTACCCCTCTCCATTTTATCCAGCTTACTCTGCCAGACACTGTGGGGTTTTTTTTTTTTTCTCTCTCTCTCAAATAGACTGTGTTTTAGAATAGTTTTAGATTTACAGAAGATAATACAGAGAATTCCCATGTACACCACACCCAGATTCCCGTATTGTTAACATCTTACATTACAATGCTACATTCATTACAGCTAATGGATCAGTAATAATACATTAGTATTAGTGAAACTCCATATTTTATTCAGATTTCATTAGTGTTTCTCTACTGCCCTTTTTCTGTTCCAGGATCCCGTCCAGAACCATGTTACATTTAGCTGTCTCGTCTCCTTAGATTCCTCTGGGCTGTGAAAGTTTCTTAGACTTCCTTGTTTTTGATGACCTTTACAGTTTTGAGGAGTATTTGGTCAAGTATTTTGTAGAATGTTCTGCAATCTGGGTTTGTCTGATGTTTTCCTTATGATTAGAATAAGTGTATGAGTTTTTGGGAGGAAGACCACTACAGGTGGTGTACCCCTCTCATCACATCATATCGAGGGTACCTACTATCAACATGGCTTATCACCGTTGACGTTAACCTTGATCACCTGGCTGAGGTAGTGTTTGTCAGGTTTCTGCACTAAAGTTCCTTCTCCCCCACCCCTTTCCATACTGTACTCTCTAGAAAGAAGTCACTGTGCAGCCCATGCTTAAGGATTAGGGAGTTAGGCTCCACCTCCTTGAGGGCGAAGTAGTATCTATATACATTATTTGGAATTTTTATGCACAGGAGATTTGTCTATTCTCCCTCATTTATTACTTATTCAATCATTCATTTATATCAGTATGGATTCATGGATATTTATTTTATACTTTGAGTTATAATGCAATACTATTTTATTTATTTTGTTGCTCATACTCTTCCAGCTTTGGCCCTTGGAAGCTCTTTCAGTTGGCTCATGTGTCCCTATGACATACCCCCATCATTGTGTGTGTGTGGTGGGGTGGGGGGGTGTTTAGCACATCCTTACTTTCTGGCACTTCAAGTTGTTCTAGGCTCATCTTGTATTTTCCCTGACCCAGCCCTAGAATCAGCCGTTTCTCCAAGGAGCCCTTGTTCCTTTTACTGAAGAATGGTATTAAAAATCAAGATGTGAGCATCTTATTCTATTTTGTCCATTTAAAAAACAAAACAAAAGACACCAACAGCAAAGAGAAATTCTGTGCCAGGAAAGCAGCTTGGATAGGTTGGGACAGATGGGAGCTACTTTTTGCACACGCGGGAGAGGCTTGCGCTGACAGACCTGGGCCTCAGTCACACCAAAGGAGACATTCTGAGCCAGTGGGCTCATCTCTATGGTCCCCTGTTTTAGGCCATTTCTAGACTAGGCTAATATTGATTCAATATAAAGAATTATATTGCTTAATACAAAAAGCAGTAAGATGGAAATTTTAGAATGCCAAGTCAAAGGGCATTTCTATTGCTGACTTATTCTCTTACCAAAAGGATATTTTTAAAAGTCATGTATTACCCACAGTCGCATGAGATTTCTTTGTTCAAAAGTCCCAGCAGCTGTTTCAGAGGGTAGATGAATACAGAAGGCTTTCCTCCCCTAAAACCCGGTGACTTAGTCTAATCCCTTTAATTGCTTCACCTGGGCAGCAATGATGGGCAGAGGTAAGAGCCAATTATAATCCTATTACCTCATTTGAGGTGGGTTCAATGGATAGATACCTTCCATAAATATCAAAATAGTGAGCAAGCATTAGATGTGAGGGTTGTTATGAGGTTTAAAATAAACAGTAAGTAGTGCCTGGCTATTTAAGTTTTAGCCATCATTTTCGTCACCATCACCGTCATCATCATCACCATTATCATCATCCGCATCATCCTCATCCTCATCTTTCTAGCGAGGGATAGCGAAGACCTCTGTGTGATTTACTTAAAGATGGGGGTTGGGGAGGGGATAACAACTGCCAATCCTGTTGTTTCCATGAACATCATTATCTGTATGTTGAGGGTAGGAGTGCTTTAGGCCTGTAAAGGAGGATTTAGCCAAGGTACTGCCAGAGCCCACAGTCCTCAAGGGCTCTACAGGCTCACCACCCGTCTCTCCAGCCTGAGCCATGCAGAGCAGGATACTAAACCAAAACCCAAACCCGTTGCCTTCAAGTCTGTTTCAACTCATGGCAACCCCATATGTTACAGAGTAGAGCTGAGCTCCAAAAGGTTTTCTTGGCTGTGATCTTTAAAGGGAGCAGATCGCCAGGCCTTTCTTCCATAGCACTGCTGGGTGGTTCAAACCACCTGCTTTTTGGTTAATAGTAGAGCACAAACCATTTGCACCACCCAGGGACCACAGAGCGGGATATCACCCCTGTAAAGGCCATCAAGTGGACCCTTGGGGTATGAGGTCTGAGAGCAAGCAGGGTGGATACTGCTGTAGTCACACTTGGCAGATCAGGAAGCCACACCAAGGTCATGGTGTCTGAGTCACAGCAGGCTTCTGATTCACTCATTTCCACCACTGAGGTTCCTTTTAAATCTTTTTATAATATTTAGCAGTGTAGTACTACTTGATGGGCCTTTTCATTTTTCAAATGCTAAACTCATAATAAGGTGAAATCTCTATTATTAATTCTAGCTTCTGATTACCACAGGGGCTCCATGGAGAGCCCCAGATTCTGCCCCTTGCAGCACTGTAAAACCAAAAGTGGTCATTGTTAACTGATCTCATTTTAAGTTCCTTTCCACACATCCCGGTGAGCCCCAAATGCTGCTCAGCAGCCACACTCCGTAATCCCATCCACTCCCTCTCCTCCTGCTCCCCTGGTTGATTAAATATGTCCTCCTCCTCCATCCTCATACTCAGCTTCCTGCATCACTGGGAAATTAGAAGCCACTGGAAGAAACTTTCTGCAAGCTTCCACCTCTACCTCCACCCACCCCAGCATCCAGACCCTGACATTCTGCCTTCCTTCCTGTTGGAATAGATAAAAAGTCTGTGTTTCTCTCTAAGGCCACCTCCTTTCCTTGTGTATTAAATATCATCCTCTCTCACTTACTCCAAGTCCCTATACCAGCAGTTCTCCACACACTCTTCTGTATCATTATTTTCCCCTTCACTACCATATGATTTCCTTCAGCATTAAAGCACTATTATTTCTCCCATCTCAGAAACAAAAAACAAAAGCAAAAACTCCTTTGATCATACTTTTCCCTCTTGCTATGGCTTACATTCTCTGCTCCCTCTTATGACAAAACCTCTTGAAAGAATTGTCTTTACTTGCTAATCCCAATTCCTTGTCTCCCAGTATCTCCTAAACTTATTCCAATCAGATTCTGACCCCACCCATGGCATCACAACTTTTCTTGTTGATAAATTGCTAAATCTAGGTTCACTTCTAGTCTTACTAGTTTGATCAGAGCATTTGACATGGCCGATCACTCTCTCCTCCATGAAACACTTTCTCCTTTTGGATTCCATGATACACACTTCTGGTTTTCTTTCTCCCCACTGACTGCTTCCTGGTCTCTTTTGCTTGTCCCTCCTCATCTCTCCTCTTCGTATTGGAGTCTTCCAGGGCTCAGTCCTTGCATACTTCGCTTCTCCATCTACACGCACTTCTCTGGCGATCTCATCCATTATCATGGCCTTAAAGATCAACTGTATAGTGAGGATTCCAAACGTCATATCTCCATTCAGACTCTCTTCCTAAAACTCCAGACTCCAGTGTATGCAGCTTCCTACTTAACATCTCACTTGGATTTCCAATAGTTATCGTAAACTTAACATATCTAAAACCAATCCCTGATTTTCTCTAGGCCTCTTCACTTCCCTCTTCCCCCCAGAAAAATCTTACTCCACCTGCAGCCTTCCAAGCCCAAACCACTGGAGTCATCCTTGACTTCTTTCTTTCTTTCACATACCACATCCAATGTGTCAGTAAATTTTGCTGGCTCCACCTTCAAAATGTATCCAGAATCTGTCCACTTCTCATCATCTCCACTGCCATCACTCTGATCCAAGCTACCAGTATCTCTCATCTATTCTAGGTGAGTGGTCCTCCTACTTGGCTCCGTTCAGTTTCTTCTGAACACAGCAGTCTAAGAAATTGTCATAATGTCAGTATAGACTCCTAGATTCTCTGCTTGAAAGTACTCAGTAAAAGTCAAAGACTTTACAACGCCCTACAAAGCCCTGCCCCATCTGGCTTCATTACCTCTCCAATCTCACTCTGGCCTCCATGTAGTCACATAAACATTTCAGGCATGCTCCTGCCTCAGGGCCTTTGCACTTGAAGTTCTCGTTGCCACAAACATTATTCCCTCAAATAATTGCATGTCTTGCTCCCTCACCTCCTTCAAGTCTTTGAACAATCTCACCCAAGAAGTGAGACCTGTCTTAACCACTCTATTCAAAATTTCAACATCAAGTGCACTTCCCTACTTGTACTTCCTATACCCCTTCTCTCCTTATTTTCACCCTCAGCTCTTATCACTTTCTAACCTAACTGTATTATTTCCTTATTTATTGTTTATTGTCTGTCTTCCTCCAATAGAGTGTCAACTCTTCGAGGGCAGGGATTGTTGTCTGCTTTGTCCCCTGTTGTACCCCTAGCAGATAAAAGAGTGTCTGGCATATAATAGGTGCTCAGTGCATGTTTGTTGAATGAACAAAAGAAAGAATGTAGAGTGTTTAGATAACTAGCAATAGGAACACTATTTCTCCATGATTATTTTTATTATTCTACCCTAAAAATCCAGGAAGCAAGTCAGGATGTAGGTGGGGGCTGCATATATGTTGACAACGGCACATACAGCCTTGCTACACAAAGTGTGGTCCATGGACCAACAGGATCACCACCTCCTGGGAGCCTGGTAGAAATGCAGACTCTCAGGTTCCCCCTCAGAACTGCTGAAATGGAATCTGCATTTTAATGAGATATTCCCAGGTGATTGATTAAAGTTGAAAGGCACTGGCCTTGAGCAATGGTTCGCAGTCTTGACTGTGTTGTGGAATCACCTAAGTAACTTTAAAAACTACTGATGTCTGAGTCCGACTCCCAGAGATTCTGACTTTATTGGTCTGGAGTGAGTCTAGACATAGGTCGGTAGAGTAGAGGAAAGTGACTGACTTATTCATTGTTTTGGGTAGATAGCTAAGATTAGAAGCTTGTCTGTCTCTTGGTGCAGAGAGAGTGACATGTTGATATCATCATCTTCACTTTATTTCAGAACAGCAGATTTCAGTTCCTCATTTGTGGTTTCCAGTGAGACCTTTGCCGTAGTTACCTAGGACTATCATAACACAAATACCACGAGTGGGTGGCTTTAAAGAACTGAAATTTATTTTCTTACAATTCTGGATATTAGAAGTCCAAATTAGGGTCTTGGCTGTGTCAATTCCTTCCTTGTTGGTAGCCCTGGGTATTCTTTGATGTCCTTGGCTTGTATACGATCTTCGCATGGCATCTGTCTTCCCCCATATGTGTGTCTGTGTGTCTATTCTGGTCTTTTTATAACTCAGAAGTGCTTAGGTTTAGGACCCACACTCCTTGGGTATGACCTAACATAATAAAAGTAAAACCTTGTTTCCAAACAAGATCGTATGCACAGGCACTCAAACCAAAAAACTCAAACCCATTGCCATTGAGTCGATTCTCACTCATAGCAATCTCATGTGTTACAGAGTAGAACTGAGCTCCATAGGGCTTCCACAGGTACAGGGGCCAGGAATTCAACACATATTTTAGGGGAACACAATTCAATCCATAACAACCTTCAAGGTGGCTACTTCTCACTACCAGGAAATGCACTCATTCCACATCCAGGCTGGTTCTGACAGTCTTAGCAGTGGGGAATAAACACTGAACAGTGTCAGCCCCTTGGAGAAATGGCTCCTGCTCTCTTTTCCAGCAGGATCAGTGAACTTTGCCAGAAGAAAGGTCAGCAGAGAGTGAGGAGAGTGACTCTGAGAACTTCAGGGTCAGTCTCTGGGTGGACACAGGAAAAGCCCTGACCACAGGGTTCTGGGGAGCAGAGGGTTTCAGATGGGACACTGCCACCCATCCTGTATCCTGCAGTCAAAGGACTTAATGGGTTTCAACTATTCATACCTCTGATACTTCCACACCCACTAACTGACACTGTCATTTCCTGGGAGACTCCACTGCAAAGGTAGGGTGCAGAGCTGAACTCTGAGTGTGACCCCAAACATACCATAAAGCTGAAGTTCAACCCCCAAAGCTTCACGATAGAAAGTCGTAGAAGCATGTTAGAGTAGCAATGGCTAACTGATATTAAGGAAATATTCTGGAAAGGCATAGAGAACATATCCAGATTTTCACTGACCTACTGGGCTCTCTCTTGCAGCTGAAGTCTCAGGTTCTCATGACTCCTTTAGCCCTCTCACCTCCACGGAGTACCCCTGAGCCGGACCTCAGCAACATCCCTCAGGATGCAGCCACCGTACCCAGCTTGGCAGTCCCACAGGCTCTTACAGGTAGGTCAGCAGAATGAGTTCCAAGGCTGCCATGGCCAGCAGGTAACAAAGCAGCCGGCCATCTAACAATTACTTTATGAATGAAAGAGCTGCCACTTGAGAAAGCTCCACATGAAGGATCTCAGGTGTCTATTTGCTGCACGGCAGATAGGGTGACCAGATTCTGTGAGAACATGAGTTTAAATGTCTCGCAGTGTGGGTTATTTGAACCTTAGTTTTCAATGTGTCTTGAGTTTAGCTGGTTGCTTTGGGGTGGGATAAGAAAGAGAGGTTGATGATTTACTTTGCCCCAATAGTAAGCCTGGTCACTTTGAAAAGAATGTTCCATTACCTGTATTTGAACTTCCAGATCTTCTAAGGATCCTAACCTCCTTTAGTCCCACTCAACACCCTCCAACTGAGTTGAGATAGTGTGCGTCACAATTTCTCTCTCTCTCTGATCCATCCGTCAGCCAACGGTTCATCACAATAGTGACACCAATCTGATCCCATCACACACACATTCCCACACTCCCCTTTTACCACAACCATAGCCCCCACTTTCGCACTACTTGAATCCCTTCAACCCCCTCCCATTGCTCTTAGGTAAAGACAAAACTTCTTAATATGGTGACAAGGTCCTGCACGCTCCATCCTCCTGTGATCAGCCATACTGCCCTTCTTTTCTTAGTCCCTAGGAATGGCCATATTCTCTTCCCTCCATCTGGAGTGGTCTTCCCTTCTGTTCACCCTGTTCCTCCCTTACATCACAGCTCAAGCGTATCTCTCTCCAGGGAGCCTTCACTGATTGTCCTGCCAGGGTCAAATTCCCCCAGTATAGGCTCTCCTAGTCCCTTCCTAGTATTTTCCACAGCCACAGTCTCACACTGTTTGTGTGATTCCCCGAGTAGGTCTGTCTCCCATACTGGGCTGTCAGCTCTGTGAAGGCAGGGGCTTCGTATGTTTGGTTCACCATTTTCTCTGAAGGGCCTAGCATAGTGCCCCATATGAAGGTCCCTTATTAACTGGATTTTCCTTAATAGTCTGGGATGAATGGAAGTGAATGCAGCCTCTAGAGTAAAAAGAGCACAGGCCTTGTCCTCAGAGAGACTTCAGTCCGAATTCCTGTTCCACCACCGATTACAAACTTCGAGCTGTCATTTAGCCACTTTAGCCTCAGTTTCTTCATTAGTAATACAGTAATAATACCCAACTCACAGGCTTGTCTTGAGAATCAAAAAAGAAAAAGTATATAAACCATTTGCTGTTGAATCAATTCCAACTCACGGAGACCTCATGTGTGTCAGAGTAGAACTGCGCTCTGTAGGGTTTTCAATGACTGTGACCTTTTGGAAGGAGATCACCAGGATTTTTTCACAAGGTGCTTCTGGGTGGGCTTAAACCACCAACCTTTCAGTTAACAGCTGAATGCATTAACTATTTACACCACCCAGGGGCAAAGTATGTAAAGTTCCCAGTGTAATAAGAGGTGCTCAGTAAAAAAATTTTTCACCTTTGTTGTTACTTTTTAACCCTTCCAAAATACTATTGGTCTCATCATAAAGTCCTTCTTCAACAATCCTTTGCGTAGGTGGTCTCCAAGGTAAGATGTTCATATGCCAGTGGGGGCGGGGTAGGGTGGAGAGATGATACATAAGAGGAGTCATTAACATATACAGTAAAATTTGTGAAAGCTGGAACCTGTGTAAGGTGGAAACCTGTCAGAGAAGGAAAATGCGAATATTCTCCATTAAAACGAGCCATATAAAAGTGGTAAGACTACACTCTGTCAAAGGTGGAAAACTTGCAAGACCCAGAAAAACAAGGCAGTTCTGTCGAGTTCTGGCTCTCACAGATTTCACTGTATAAGAAAATAGGACACTATTAATATCTATTTTTATTTCATTCTTTTAAAATTTCTGTTTCTTGGGTATGTTTTTAAATGTATACAATACATTAATAAAACCAAGAATATATATAACTTATAAACAAATATATTTTGGGACATGTGCTCAAAAAATTTTACTGATGGGTATGTAGTTTTTAAAGTGTGGAGACCATTGACTGGGTTCACCTAAATTGGCAGCTGAGCATCTATTTTCTTGAGCTTAGATTTCCTGTAATTGTCTGGGATGAGTGTAAGAGAAGGCAGCACTCTCTTTAGGACTTCATTGAGTATATAGTCTCCAGAGCGATCAGGATGTATGATTTTTTATTCATAGAAGATTAACAAAGAAATGGCAAATGTTATGTGTAGCTTGATAGCTCCTTTGGAAGAGGGGAAGACTATTTTGTATGTGCACATGCCCAGCACATAAATATGTCTGCACACACGGTCCACATGAGCCACTGTACTCTTCCACCATTCAGATTTGAGTATGGACGTCAGGTATGAGTATGCCCATCTGTCCCCTACCAGAGCATCCCTTGAGAGAAAGCCCTAGAAGGTGGGGTGTTTGGTGCTTTTGCCTCTTTTACTTCCTCTGTTGGAAAGAGTCAGTCTTTTCCCACGGCCCAGGGCAGAGGAGGATGGTGAAAGCATGCCCCAGTACATGGGAGCAGCCCAATTGCCTGATGGACATCTGATGCTGGGCTTTGTGGTCTCTGTTTCCACAGTCTGCCTTTACATCAACAAGCAAGCCAACGCAGGGCCGTTCCTGGAGCAGAGGAAGGTGCAGCAGCTCCCAGAGCACTTCGGACCCGAGAGGCCATCTGCGGTCCTGCAGCAGGCCGTGCAAGCGTGCATTGACTGCGCCCACCAGCAGAAGCTTGTCTTCTCCCTGGTCAAGCAGGGCTATGGTGGCGAGATGGTGTCAGGTAAGACCCTGGGGCAGGTTTATGAAGAGGGCAGTAGGGGTGTCTCTGAAGAGGAAAGTAGTCATACTCAGGCTTGGGGGACAGTGGTTTTGACCAAGTCTTCCACCTGCTGGGCTCTAGGGGACTTAACGAACCTGTGTTTTGGAGGCCTCTCCCTGGGCTTGAGGAAAAGATACTTCCAGACCTGGCAACAATACTGGCCATCTGAAGCCTCATCCTGGACTGTTCCTTTTCTCCTACCCCCTATATCCAACCCATCAGTAAATCTTATTGCTTTACCTTCAGAATAGATCCAGAATCCAACCACCTTTCACCACCCACAGCAACCACTCTGGTTTAAAATCTGTTTCAGATAATGCTCCATCTCTCCCTAAATCCTCCAATGGCCTCATCTCACTGAGAGTAAAAGCCCACATCCTTACAAGGTGACCCCACCTCTTCACTCTCCAGGTCACGTCCTTCCCCATCCTTCACTCTGCTTGGGCCACAGTGGCCTCCTTGCTGTTCTTTCTGTATCCTCTGACCATGCTCCTGACTCAGGTTCTTTGCACCTGTTACTCTCTCTTCCTGGATGCTCTTCCCCTAGATGTCTACCTGACTTGCTCCCACACTTCCCTCAGGTTTCTACTCAAATGCCACTTCATCAGCGTCCTTTCCCGACCACCCTGTCTAAAATACCAGGCCCTGTCACTCTCTATTCCCTCTTACTTTACTCCATTCTTATTTTCATAGCACATATCACCACGCAGGGCAATGGGGAAAGCACACAGCCTTCACTCCATCTTACAAGGGTTTTTTTTTTTTTTTTAAACAAGAGCCCTCAGGGTCAGAAAAAATCCCTTCTCCCATTAGCCATCCAATTTCAGTCCCAACTGAACATCTTCTGGAGAGGGCAGAATTAGCCACCATCAAGCAAGAGGGGCAGAATTAGGAGCTCGGTCTCCTTCAGATGTTTGCCTGCAGAGACTTCTTCTTTCTGCATAATGGGTGTTACACCTGCCCTTATGCCCTGCAGTCCGGGACCTTCCAAGATGTCTCAACTCCAAGGGACAGACTGGTACCCTCTCTGGCCACGCATCGGGGACATGACACCCATGTCATCAGGGAAAAAGGAGAAGAGTACCCGGCAATGGGTCTGTGCAGGTAACCCTGTTGGCTAGCTAAGAAAATAGGCAGGTTGTTGCCTCTAACATGGCTGTGTCCTGAAGAACTGTAGTAGTGGTGTTTTATTTAACTCTAGATCCCCAAGCCTTGGGGGACGGAGAGGACACCCAGCACAGCTTTTCCCAGCTCTGCCTGGTTTTGCTCACGTAGAATTCTCTCTGAGCAGGAAGCTGCATCTGACTTGCTAGTAATTGATTAAAATAGAATTTGGCAAGATCCAGGTCCATGTGTCTACCCAGGGTGATTTTTAAGAGACTTTAGTAGATGCAAGCAAAAACAGGAGGAAGAAGTAGAGCTCCAAGAGAGGGCAGGAGGAGAGCCCTGTCATCAGGCCCTGCGAGAGCCCCTTGGTGACACCTCTCCTGGTTCCCACCTGAGAGCCAGGTTCTCCATCCAGGGCTTCCCTCTGAGGTTGAAGGCCTTTTTCCTTGCTAAGTATAATGGCTCAAGACTCAGGTGTGGTGCTCAGAGAAAGTGCCTCCTTCACTCCATGCCTACCCCCTCGAAAGCATCCTGTTCTCACTACGTTCTTTATGGTCCCTGCCCCTCAGCTGGGAGAACTGACCTCGTTTTCCCTGCTTTTCTGCCCAGCCCTCTTTCTGTGGCCTCAGGGGCCTTGGCAGTGGGAAGGAGTTCTGCAATGCCTGGCACCAAAACGGGAATGGGGCAGATCCTTGCCAAGTTTCCCTTGGCGGAGAGAATTCAAGGCCCAAGCTGAGCATGCTGCCTAAGTGTCTTGGAGAGTGCACCTAGCTGCCTCCTCATGCCACCACCACGAGGTACTAAATGACCACGTGGTTCTTCATGTTACGGATGGTGATGTTGAGGCTCAGCAAGGTGGTTTAGGGAGGGAGGGGCTCCAGGAGAAATAGTACAGATTTCCCACTTTCCACTTAGAACCTGATCTTTCAGGCCCTGCTTTCCAAACGTTCCCATGTCAGATAGAAAAGGGTAACATTGGTGCTGGCAGCATGGGCTCAAGGAAGACAATTGCCTATTGCTGGAAGAGGCTGTCTGGGCCTCAGACCACCCAGGGGTGGACAGGAGCAGTGTCGCAGTACCCTGTAACCCATTTCAGCACACCTGTTTGGATGCTCTGCCTTAGTCACACTCTCCCAGAGGTGTCGTTTTTATAATCTCACAGGTCCCATGTCCTCCTCCAAGTGGTAGAATTTTCCTACTTTGTGATCGCTCAGGCACCCCTGGGAGTGCATGCACAATGATTTATGGGACAAGCTGATGCCCCAAGCCCCTCCTGCTGTGGGTTCAGTTTCCATTGCACCGTCTTTTAAGGTACAGGTAATCCCTGGTTTATGACAGGGTTCTGTTCCGATGACTCCGGTGTAAGTTGGTTCTGACAGAAGTCGAATACCTCATTTTTTTCATTATTATTATCTTTATTATCTTTATCTTTATAAATCCAACCTTTATTTATCTTTAGGGGTTGGAAACATTACATATAAACTTAAAGGTGTATTTTAATACATACATACATTAAAAAATACACAAATCATAAAAATTTACCCCACTGATGAAGAAGAGTTGGACAACGTTGGCATTTTATCAGTTGCGGTAATAACTCCACTTGTGGAAGGTTCTGGATCAGCTGGATTATCACTGGGAATAGGGATGGTGTTTCTAGTTAGAAAATTAGTGAGAATTGTCTGTATGATCCTTTCCTTTTTTTCTTCATACGTTTCACGGTAACATTTCACTGCTTTCCAAATCTGCCTATCAACTGTAGCAAAGCAATCAGCTTTTGGGTCCGTGTTTTCAAGCAACTGAAGGTCCCGATTTAGTTTAGAAAAGACTCCAGCTAATCTTTTCACTGTAAATTTTTTTTACAACTTTGCTCCTTCCTCTTCCTCATTATTTTTTTCTTCTTTAGCATTTCTTTCCTCTTCAAAATCCATTGTCCTGAACTGTCAATTCCTCTTCTTTGTGATCTATGAGCTGTTCCACATAGGCCATATCAAGTTCTAAATTCAACGTTCTTGCCATATGAACGATTTTTCCACTGATCTCTTCCATCATATTATCTTGATCAAATGCTTGAAGTGTTCACATAACTCAGTAATTTTTTCCATATCCTCTGCATGCATTTTCCCATAACTTCCTCCCAGGAAGATGTACTAATGATAAAATATACAAAAACCAAAAAAACCTGGATGGTTGTAAGTGCAGTTCATCGTAAATAGAATATGTTGTAAGTCAGGGACTACTATTCTAGTTACGTCGTAACTAGAATACGTGGAGGTGAGCAGCAGTGCCCCCACTGAAAGGGAATTTCCAGAGCATTCAAGTGGCCAGGACAACCTCCTTAGGGAGCCTGTTTGGCTGGCTCTCCCAATCAGGGAGTATTAAAACTGACAGGCAAGAGCCACATAGAGACCACATGGCCTGGAAAACTACCCCAGTTCCTCCCCTCGGTTTCCTCATCTGTAACGTGGGGTGATGACCTCTTGTTCACTGTCCTCTTAGGACTGTTGGCAGCACTAAAGGCGACAACAAGTGTGAAGGCTCTTGTCAAACTGTAAAGAGCTACGGGAAAGAAATGGATTCTTTTGATTTCTCGTTAGAATGGTCATTTCCTTTTGAGTTCTGAAATCGAAACTAGCTGTGGTCGCCCCTGCCCCAGCCCCTGCCTCTCTGCCAGCCTTTGGGGGATGTAATGTAAGTGACCAGGCTGCCCCCTAGGTGTTGACACCCCAGTGGCAGAGACTGAGGTGGGAAGCCGAACGTCCTGTTGGGGTCTCTGTGCGTCCCCCACGGTTGGAGCTGGTATGCAGGCACAGGGCTAGCGGATTGGAGAAATGCATAAAGGAACAGGCTCTGGGCTACAGGAAACTGGTGTCTCTCTAGTCTAAATTCTGGTAACCCACCGTGGAGAGGATTTTTTCCTTTTGTAAAATTCTCCTTCAGAAGGTAAGAGTGAACCCTGTGGTGCTGGACTAGAGTTGGAGTCATCAATATCAATGCATATTTATTTGAATATATATATATATACACACACACACAAATAAATACAGTGGGTTAGTATACAGATAAAAGGGGCCCTGGTGGCACAAATGGTTAAGCGTTTGACTGCAGGAGAAAGACCTGGTGATCTGCTTCCATAAAGACTACAGTCAAGAAAACTCTATGGGACAGTCCTACTTTATCATACAGGGTCGCCATGAGTCAAAAATGACTGACAGAGCCTAACCACAACAGCATACACACATACGTTTCTTAGCTCTGCTCAGTGAAAGGGCTCAGAACTAGTGACTCCCCAGTAGCAATGAGCACACCAATGTCCACTTCTAAATGCCACTTTCTTTCTAACCTCTTCCGTAAAAGGAACCAAAGCTCCTTGGAGAAATGGCTGATTGTAGGGCTGGGGCAGGTAATATACAAAATGAGCCTGAAGAATACAGTAGTGTCAGGAAGCAAAGAGGTGCTAAAAAAAATCATGGTAGGTCATAAGTGACGCAGGAGTCAACCCGAGAAAGCGCCCAAAGACCAAAGCTGGAACACTTTGAGCAGCAAATAAACAGCATAGTATTGAATTAGCAGCAGTATAAGATATAAACTTATACTGATATAAATAAGTAATTGACTAAATAAATAAATGGGGGAGAGGGGACTAACCTTCCTTATAGGAGAATTCCAAATAATATGTAGAATCTCCCCTCTCTAGGAGGTGGAGCTTCATGCTCCCACCACCCTGCAGCGTGGGCAGGAGTTAGTGACTCACCTCCAAGGAGTAAATATGGAGAATACAGTGGCGAAATGTGGTAAACACTACCTTGGCCAAATGATCAAGTTTAACATCACCAGTGATAAGTCATGTGGATACCATGTAACCTCTGATATAATGTGATGAGAAAGGCAATTTACTGTATGGTCTTCTTCCCAAAAGCTCATAACCCCAATTTAATGGTGAGAAAAACATCAGACAAACTCAAACGACTCAGGGCATTTACGAAATACCTAACCACTACTCTTCAAACCTGTCCAAGTCCTGAAAACCAAGGAAAGACCAAGAAACTGACCAAAGGAGACATGATGACTAAATTCAACGTGGTTTACTGGATTGGATCCTGGAAATAACATATATTACACCATTAGTGAAAACAGAAACAGGACATTAGTGAGAAAAAAACAGGTGACATTAAAATAAAAACCAGTTGCCATTAAGTAGATTCCGACTCATGGTGACCCCATGTGTGTCAGAGTAGAACTGTGCTCTGTAGGGTTTTCAATGGCTCATTGTTTGGAAGTAGATCACCAGGACTTTCTTCTGAGGCACCTCTGGGTGGACTCAAACCTCCAACCTTTTGGTGAGCAGCCAAGCACATTAACACCCAGGGACTCCAATTCAAAGACAGCCTATTAAAAAACAGAACCAGCACAAACAAAACACTCTTCTCCAGTGCCTGGCTCTTAGTTGCTGTCTCCATGGTTTTTCAGTCTCAGCTTCCTTTGACGGAAAACAGCACGTGCGGAGTCTACCTGTGGTGAACAGCATTGGGTACGTCCTTCGCTTCCTGGCCAAGCTGTGCCGAAGCCTCCTGTGTGATGACCTCTTCAGCCACCAGCCCTTCCCCAGGGGCTCCAGTGCCTTTGAGAAAGCCCAGGAGAAAGAGGATGGGAGGACAGAGTCAGGTAGGCTTAGTATGGCTTCCCCCTGCCAGCAGGGTGGTCCCACTATCTTGGATGTCTCTGCCTTCTGGGGCAGGTGAGGCTGCTGCTGAGGAGAAAAACCATCGTTCCTCGATATTCTCCTGCCGGAGGCCCGTGGACGCCCAGGGAGTATTCAGGGCTGGCTAGGACTAAGGCGTCCCTGGATGGCCCCCACCCCAGGCTGCAGTTGGAAGAGGGAGTTCAAGCTACTGAGAGCTGTCATAGCTTTTAACCAGTTGCCATCAAGTCGCCCCATGTGTGTCAGAGTAGAACTGCACTTCATAAGGTTTTCAGTGGCTGATTTTTCAGAAGCAGATCTCCAGGCCTTTCTTCTGAGGTGCTTCTGGGTGGACTCGAACCTGTAACCTTTCAGTTAGCAGGTGAGCACATTAACCATTTACATCACCCAGGGACTCATAGCTTTTAGGCCTATGTTGTTAGAGTTTAGGCATGAGACTGCATCACATAGACAGTCAATTCTCCTCATACGTGGTAATTACGTTCTATAAAGTCCCTGTGAATGCTGATTAAGCAAATATGGAACCACTCAACTTTTCCCACCCTGCTCTGCACATGCACATTCTGAATGATCCCGAAAGCACAGCAAGTATTGATATTGGGGCTGTGAATAAATTTTAGCGAGTAGGCAAATTCGCAAATACAGACTCCACAAATAATGAGGATCAACTCAGTGTAATAAGTGATTTTCATTACTTTCCTCTAATTGAGATGCTAAGCATTTATTCTTCATTGTTGAGTAGTTGAAAAACTAGGAAACTGAGGAACTAAGAAATCCCCAAGAAACTAGAGCTGAAGAACATATTAAGTTGTTCCTGCCTGGGAGCCTCATATGCCCACCTGTGTGAATAAAAGATATAACTGTTGATTGGTGCAGTTGACTGGACCATGTTTCAAATACCCCTTGCAGTGAGAGATAGTGTTTCTTTCTTGTCACTGGGTGGGAATTGACCCAGTGGCTGAGCTCCTTTTGAAGCACAGCTGCAGAATAGCTCAGGATGGAAAAGTGACCAGTGGGAAGGGCAACAAGGCCACTTGGGTGAGCTAGTCACAAGGTTGTCTGCAGATGCTCATACAAGGGACTCCTCTCCAGTTAGCAGCCCTGAGTTTTGGATTTTTGAAGAGTTGAAAGTGACTTCAAGTTCCCAAGAATGAGCAGAAAATTTGCCTTTTTTTCTTTCTCTGGAAGCAGTGCTGTTGATATATGAACACTTAGGCAGTGAAACTGGAATCCAGTCATTATGTCATTCTGCAAACATTTGCTGCATCCTCTTCTGTTTGAAGCACTGTGTGAGACCCTGTCTTGGAATAAGATAAATCATTGAGCTTAGGAAAGTTTTTGAGGAATAGGATAACCATTATGAATAATGAAAAGCCGTACATTTGCACATATGTGCACGCAATCAGGCTTAAAGCATTCAACAAAAAAATATATTTAATAAGGGTGACTATACCAGAGATGGATCCATGCTCAAAGCAGAGGATACCAGAAAGATGTTTACCTGTGTTTTATTGACTATGCAAAGGCATTCGACTGTGTGGATCATAACAAATTATGGATAACATTTTGAAGAATGGGAATTCCAGAACACTTAATTGTGCTCATGAGGAACCTATATATAGATCAAAAGGCAGTCATTTGAACAAAACAAGGGGATACTGCGTGGTTTAAAATCAGGAAAGGTGTGCATCAGGGTTGTATGCTTTCACCATACCTATTCAATCTGTATGCTGAGCAAATAATCCGAGAAGCTGAACTATATGAAGAAGAACGCAGCATCAGGATTGGAGGTAGGCTCATTAACAACCTGCCTTATGCTGATAACACAACCTTGTTTGCTGAAAGTGAAGAGGACTTGAAGCATTTACTGATGAAGATCAAAGACCATAGCCTTCAGTATGGATTATGCCTCAACATAAAGAAAACAAAAATCCTTACAACTAGACCAATAAGCAACATCATGATAAATGGAGAAAAGATTGAAGTTGTCGAGGTTTTCATTTTACTTGGATCCACAATCAACACCCATGGAAGCAGCAGTCAAGAAATCAAACGATGCATTGCATTGGGCAGATCTCCTGCAAAAGACCTCTTTAAAGTGTTGAAAAGCAAAGATATCACTTTGAAGACTAAGGTGTGCCTGACCCAAGCCATGGTGTTTTCATTTGCCTCATATGCCTGCAAAAGCTGGACAATGAATACAGAAGACTGAAGAAGAGCTGACACCTTTGAATTGTGGTGTTGGTGAAGACTATTGAATATGCCATGGACTGTCGAAAGAAAAAAACAAACCTGTCTTAGAAGAAGTACAACCAGAATGCTCCTTAGAAGCAAGGATGGCGAGACTCTGTCTCACATACTTTGGACATGCTATCAGGATGTCCCTGGAGAAGGACATCATGCTTGACAAAGTAGAGGGTCAGTGAAAAGGGGAAGAGCTTCAAAGAGATGGATTGACACAGTGGCTGCAATAATGGGCTCAAGCATAACAATGATTGTGAGGATGGCTGGTGCAGGACCAGGGGGTATTTTTTTCTATTGTACATAGGATCTCTATGAATCGGAACTGACTTGATGGCACATAACAACAACAACATACCTCAAGGAGCCCTGGTGGCACAGTGGTTAAAGTGCTTCACTGCTAACCAAAAGGTCAGCAGTTCAAAACCACCAGCGACTCCATGGAATAAAGATGTGGCAGTCAGTTTCTGTAAAGATTTACAGCCTCGGAAACCCTACAGGGCAGTCCTACTCTATGATTTGGAATCAACTCTATGGCAGTGGGTTGATATGTCAAATCCAGGAGAACAGCAGTGAAGGATAAAGTTAGATTCTTAGCATAGATTTTTTGGGGGGGATTTTTTGTATATTTTTTCAGATACTGCCAAGGACCTTGCCTGCAATTTTACTTTAATCTCTCTAAGACCTGGGAAATAAGAATAAAAGGCAAGTACCTAATTAAATAGGGTAGGTATGAGCAAATGCTATATACTTTCATGTTTTTCTTGATGTCTCTACATATGTGAGCTTGGAAAAGCCTTCTAATCTCTCTGGTTGGCATCCATTTGTTAGAGCCATTAAGGGAAATCTGGAAACCTGTAGAAGTAGGAACAAGATGTCCTCTCTGGTCCCTTCCAGGCTGAGAGTCACAGATTGCAGGTGGCAGAGGACAGACCTGGTAGCAGTGAGGGGCCTCCCAACGTGGAGGTGAGGACACCAAGACAAAGTGGATCACACTAGAAGCAAGTTCTCTCTTCCTCTGGAGCAGAGAAAGGGCTTCTTCCAAATCTCTTCCTTAGACCGTTGAAATAAAAACTCTCTCTCTAAATGATCCTTTTTCTGTGTCCAGGGAAAACCAGCCTCAGGCCTACCCAGCTGCCTGAGTGCTTTGGGAGAAATGGAGGCAGGAAGATGGATTTGATCATATTTATGGTTCAGGTGGGAGTTATGAGACGATCATGGGGGAAAATTTTACCTTTAAGCGTTTAGAAAAAAGCTCTCAATTTATAAATGAGCTTTTGCCTGATGTTTCTCAGACTTTAACGTGCAAATGAACCACGCAGGGAATCTTGCTAAAATGCAGATTCTGATCCAGTAGGTCTGGGATGGGGTCTGAGATTTTGCATTTCTAACAAGCTCCCAGGTGATGCTGATGCTGTTGGTCCAGGAGCCACATTTTGAATGGCAAAGTGTGGGCAGGCAGAGTCCTACTCATACAGGGCAATTTATTTCAGGTTTTCAGTAAAATAAGTGTGTCTGATGGTTCCTTGCCCCTGAGAATGTTTTGGTGTCCAGCATCCAGTAGAGGTGTCCCTGGGCTGGAGAAGAGAAGGGTGTGAGGGAGGCAGAGTGGTCGGGGCTAGGTGGCATGTGCGCAAACCCCCATGAGAAACGGAGGTTTGCAGCTCCGGGGAAGGAGCAAAAAAAAGGAAGACATTTTCAGAGGGTGGCCTGGAAACCACCTGCAGTAGCGTCTCTGGAGCTCTTAAAGCCTTCCCCAAGTCCATCTGCTCTCTCCACAGAACATTCTTTGTAGCGCTATACACCCACAATGGCATTTAATTCTGCCCTATATTACAGGAATCTGGGTACAGATCTTATCCTCCGCTAGATAGACTTGGGGGCAGGACCATGCAGTCCCCAACGGAGCCTGAAACATAACAAGTACTCAATAAATATTTACTGCATTGGACTCTATGCAACACAGCAGAACAAACTGTCTGCTCATCAAGAGTAGGTGATCTTTTTTGGAAACCACAAAAGTGATAGCTAAACTCTTCTACAAGATCTAATTTAGTGGCTGGTTTCCTGCCTTTTGAAGGTTTAGCACAACAGGAACAAATTGTTTACTTTTTGTTAACTTCCCTAACACATGGATGGTAGGGGATGAAGAGGGGTGTTTATTCTTAAGGCTTGATTTTTTTTTCCCTCCCTTGGCTGGAGGTCTTTGAGACAGGTACTAGAAGACAATAGGAGTGTCCCATTATGGTTGAACATGTATGCCCAGCATTTAGAAATCAAATCTGCTTCTTTGTTGAACTACAAATTTGTCTAATATAATAGCTCTACAGAGAATGGCTATACAGAATGGTTATACAGAGAATGTCTATCTTTCCAAAAGATTATTTATTTATAAAAAGGGGTAGGGTGTATCAAGTGGCATAAGTTTCATTACATAGACCCATCCATTCAGCCAATAGGCGAACATTTCTTGAGCTCCCACTATTTGTAACATACTGAGATGCACAGAGATGAGGCTGCCCACTCAGAACCACATAGAAAGGCAGCAGTGGGGAAGAAACTGAGCCCAGGTCTTCTCATCCCTGGCCCTTTGCTTTTCCTCCTAGGTCCTGCTGTCAATGGGGCCCTATTACCCAGCCCTTGCTGGATAGAGTGTGAATTCCTATTTCCTGGCTCAGAAGGCTGACGGCACAAAATGGGCGTTCCCTAGTCATCTTTGGCACACCTGAGCCACTTCTTCTAGCAAAGACACAAAGGAACAAAACAAATCCCAGTCCCCATTTAGCAAAATCAAAGAGGAAAGTTCAAGCAGATTCATTCTCTTTTCTCCGTCTGGGTTTCCTATCTTTGCCACAAGGATCATTGAGTGTCTAACTGTGGGATTTCCTTCTCGTTTGGCTGCATCAGTATTGGGAGACATCCATAGGGCACGCAAAACGTGTCATCCCTGGCCACCAGGAAAACTTTCTCATCCCTACAAAACCCACACAAAGTAGGCATTGAACATAGTTTGACCTGGTATTTTAAATAACATAAGAAATGATGGAGGAGAAAAAAGACATGAAGGAAGGCGTGCTACTCTAGACTCCCTAGCAGCTGGCTGTCACCCAGCGCAGGCCACATGATGGGGATATTGCAGAGCCGTGCTTGTCTCATCACAGACATGGACTACATGAAAAAAATGGCCATCTAATCCTCAAGTGGAGCATGAAAAGAGGGTCATTTGGAAGGAGAACAAAGTACCAGTGGAAATCTCAGGTCTTAAGAATCCTGGCAGAAAATTTTGATGGAAAGGTTAAAGAAGATATTCCACAAATTCTATAGCAAATACAGAAGCCCTCATAGATTTTCAGACAGATAGGGTGAGTGGAAGGCCAGCCAGAGCCCTTACAGAATGGAGGGACTGTTGTCACGCGTGGGCTTTTCAATCCTACCTCTGTCTGTGTGCCAACCTAAGCTCATTTTGTTTTTGTTGTTTGTTAGCTGCTGTCGAGTCAGCTCCCAACTCACGGTGACCCCACGCACAACGGAACAAAATGCTGCCTGGTCCTGCACCATCCTAATGATCGGTTGTGGATTGAACTGTTGTGATCCATGGGGTTTTTATTGGCTAATTTTCAGAAATAGATCTTCAGGCCTTTCTTCCTAGTCTGTCTCAGTCTGGAAGCTCTGCTAAAACCTGTTCATCATCATAACAGCACACAAGCCTCCACAGACAGATGAGTGATAGCTGTGCATGAGGTACACTGGCCAGGAATGGAACCTGGGTCTCCCACATTAAAGGCGACAATTCTCTTACTGAACCCCAACTGCCTTATAAGTTCATTTAGAAAAAGCTATTATATTTTCAATTGTATTATTCATTTATTTATGTTTGTACATAGTTTTAAAATTGAACTAAAAGGGGAAAAATAATCTCTTTTTAAAAAAAGGACCCCTAGAGGAATTTATTGAATTTAAAATACATTTTTACAATGTTCAGTAATTTGTTGGGTCCCTTTGCATTATAAGGCTTAGGTTCTCTTTCGAGTTCTATAGATGTTGAGAAAGCACAGGATAGGTACTCAATAACTATTGGTTAAGTAAACAAATGAATGAATGCTCCAATTAAGTTGTTTTAACCTCTTAAGTTACTTTAAATACAGGATAAATAGTATAATATTGATCATATTGACCAATTTGCTATTTTAATAGAAAATATCTATATTCAAAGAAAGCAAAAGAAATTAAGATAATACTCCTCCTGTCCAAGATCACAGGTAAAATCATCTTGTGAATCAAATACACCAACACCAAGACTTGAGGAACAGAATTATGATAATGGCAAATACACAGCAGGCTTTCTACTGTTTCTGAGAACTCCTTTTACAAGGGTGTGAGAAGGAGAAAAAGATCCTGTAAAAAAGTCAGGAAAAACCATATGGACCCTTCTTCCTATAAAGCTAACCTCAGGAATTCTCTGAAAGGTACCGCCATTCCAACTCCTTACTATCTCCCCAAATAAAAAATATACTGGGATCTGCTCCTTTATTCCATGAGGCTAACTATCTTTCAGCGATACCTTCATACCTCACTTTAGAGGTGGCCAGATGATGCTGAGGTCTCCTGGCCTCTCTGCCCATCAGTTATACTTGGGTCACCTGCAGAATGCCTTTGGTGTCTATGGTAAGCTTGTCCAAAAGGGCTCCTGCCTCTCTGATGGAAGAGTAGATCCAGGGGATGGACCGGACATCTAGCTAAATCTAAGGGGATGGTAGCCGTCTTAGTTATCTAGTGCTGCTACAACAGAAATACCACAAGTGGATGGCTTTAACAAAGAGAAATTTATTTCCTCACAGTTACAGTAGGCTAAAAGTCCAAATTCAGGGCGTCAGCTCCAGGGGAAAGCTTTTTCTCTCTGTCGGCCTTCTTCTCTTCGGTGTTCTCCCGGACTAGGAGCTTCTCTGTGCAGGGACCCCAGTCCAAAGGACGTGCTCTGCTCCCGGCACTGCTCTCTTGATGGTATGAGGTCCCCTTGTCTCACTGCTCACTTCTGTCTTTTCTATCTCAAGAGATTGCTTCAGGACACAATCCAGTCTTGAAATTGAGTCCTGCCTTACTAACACAACTGCCACCCATCCTCCCTCATTAACATCATAGAGGCAGGATTTACAACCTATAGGAAAATCACATAGTACCAGGAATCATGGCTCAGCCAAATTGACACATACATTTTTTGCGGGACATAATTCAATCCATGACAGTAGCCAAGCTCTTAGATTTATAAATCAGAACACACGGTCCCCAGTAGGAACACAGGGACAAATGCCTTGCGGGAAACAAAAGGAAACAAAGGGACCGAGTATGTGAGATGTAGCCATTTCAAAACCTCCAGAGCCCACAGTGGCTGTATTGGAGACTCCGCCCACTTCTTTGGGATATTCCCCTGGACTGAAGCCTTGAACCCCTCTGAAGGGCCCTAAGGTAATATCTGCTGGTGATTCGCACCAGTATTTGCTGGCCAAGCATCAGAACAAGGGTTCAAATGGCAAACTATGCCAGTTTGAATTGAAGCTGCTTGGGAAACCAGTAAGCTTCATGATAAACTTCATGAACTCTGTATTAGTAGGTGGTTTCTGGGCCTCATATATAAGCAGTAAACCCTTTTCTGGGAAAAACAAAACAAAAAACAAACTTTCAGTCAGGTAATTGGACAGATATTCTGGAATTCCCAGATATATCCCATCTGCTAGTGAGTTAATAATCTCAACTTCCAATCTTGATGTGCAGAGCCAAGAGGGATGAAACAAATGTCTTTTTTCTCATATGTATTAGTTATCCATTGCTGTGTAACAAATTGCCTGAAAACTTAGTGGCTTAAAATAAACATTTATTATCTCACAGTTTCTGTGGGTCAGGAATCCAGGTGCAGCTTCACTGGGTCCTCTGGCTCTGGGTCTCTCACAAGACTGCCAGCACCTCAATGCTCCACTGGGGAAGGATTCACTTCTCGATTCATTTGTGTGGTTGTTGGCAGGATTCAGTTCCTTACAGGCTGCTGGGTTGAGCCTCAGTTCCCCATGAGCTGTTGGTTCCTTGCCATGTGGCCTCTTGACAGACTATCTCTAAACATGGCAGCTTGCTTCACCAGAGTGAGCAAGCAAGAGAGCGAGAGAGTGCCAGCAAGAGAGAGAGAGTGCTAGCAAGATGGAAGCCACAGTCTTTTGTAACCTAATCTCAGAAATGACACTCTATCACTTTTGCTGTGTTCTATTTATTAGAGGATTTCCTGGGTGGTGAAAATGGTTAACACATTTGGATGTTAACCAAAAGTTTAGAGGTTCAAGTACACCCAGAGGTGCCTCCGAAGAAAGGCCTGATGATCTACTTCTGGAAAATCAACCATTGAAAACCTTAATGGAGCAGTTCTACTCTGACACACATGGGGTTGCCATGAGTCTGAATTGACTTAATGGCAACTTTTTTTTTTATTCATTAGAAGTCAGTTACTAGGTGCAGCCCATACTCGAGAGAGGGGATTACGTAAGGACATGGATACCAGGAGGCAGGATCGTGGGGCGCTACCTCAGAAGCTGTCTATTACATCATCCCTTCATGTAGGTAAAAACAAAGCCCTTTGCCTTTCTGCATGAGAATTTGACCTTAAGTTAACTTTCTCTGTTCGCTTTATCCCTTTGTAACCTGATAAGAGTGTGATGTCAATTATGTTTCTAAGCAATGTTGTTTCTGATAATAAGACCACTGATTGATGGTCTGGGAGGAGCTATGTATGAACTACAAACACCTAATAGAGACGCCACAGCTTTGGGCTTCCTTGAGTGCAGTGACTCTTGTAAAAGACCAGATCCCTTGCAGGGACTCTGGAAGCTATGCCTATGGGATTGTTACAAGAGATTTTGACTCCTGTGGGACATAAAGCTTCTAAGCCAGAGCAAATCCCACACCATCCCATTATGAATTATGAATCTTAGCTCCTTGCATTTGATGCGTCACCTAAGTCCATAAAGAATCCTGGATGGCTGTGTGGACTGCTGCCTGGTCTGCTACAAGGATGGGAAACTGATCCACATCCCATATCCTTCTGAATTAATCTGATGCCAAATGTGGCCTGTGGTTGTTTTATGAGTCAGAATGTTTAGCAGAGGATGAGAGGAAGAACCTGGTGGGCCTTGCCCCTCGTCATGAGATTTGGTCCTGGTTTTCAGTGTGGTCCCGTAAGCCTGCCAATGAGGCAGCAGCTAACCACAGCTATGGCAACCCCAGGAACCCAGGCAGGCCCTGAATATCCTTCTGCTCGCAGTGTGGTGGGTGCTCCTCAGGCACTATCTCCGCAGCCTTCCCTAACAATGAAGAGCAGTTGCTTGGCACTGTTTCTGGGTACCATCTCTGGCTGCTCTGGGTTCATATAGGCCAAAGCTACCAGTCACAGCATCTCTTGCCTTGGTATGTAAATGGTAGGCTGGGTACTAAGTGACTGGGTTCTGGCTATTTTCTGGCTTTCTGGGAGTCAGGTGTGGGGAGCGGCTGGAGATGGTCTGGAAAGGCAGAAGTATAATTGACTGCATTGATCTTGAAGCACTGGCACAAGTGGGTATATATGAGGGTATCAGAAAGGTCACAGTCCCTATGAGGGAACTGGCCTGCCTGTATCCTGGCCAAGACTGGTGCCTGGCACACAGCAGATGCTCAGCACATATGTAGTGATAGATGGATGGGTCATAGAGAGGGTGTTCTCTGTGGTCTGTCTGCATATGTCTGCAATTAGCTGGGTGGATTTGATATCTTTTATTTATTTTTTTTTTTTGAGAAGGATAAAAATTGGAAAGTGGAAGCAAATTATGTCCTGAAAACCAGTTCTCAAAGAGTGCTTAGAGGGAAAAATCTTAGAAATGATGAGCTGGGGCAGAGCGGGGATCAGGGCAGCTGAGACAGGACAGGCAGCTCTCCAGAAACAAACATCCAATGGAGCTTTGTTTGACTAGCCCATTGATGGGGGCTCCTCAGGGTGGGCCCCTTCACCATTCTCTATTTCTGTTCCCCCCAAAATGGAGACCATGTTCTCCTGTAATTCTTTCCCACCGGCCTTTTCTGAAGTATAAGAAGACCCATATGTAAAATTCCCACCTTAAAAAATAAATAAATTATGGTTAGTTATTATACAAAAGGGTTGCATCACTTTCTAAAGTATGTTTCACAGGTTTAGTGCATGCTTTTTAAAGAAGGGAACTCTCATTTCTCAAAGATGATACACTGTATTTTTTACGTGCTTTCTCAGGAAAATATTTGCCACATAAATTGGAACACATTGGTAATGCCTAGAAAACACCATGAGCCTTTCCCAAAGTTGAGATGTCCGTTTCGAACTGAAATTTACAAGGTGTCGCCTTGTCCAGAGACCCCTGATTAAGGACTTCTTTTAATTTCCCCAGAGACCAAAGAGTGTGGGGGCTGTTGAGGAAACAGCCATGACTGCCAGAGGTGCCCCTTACCTTCGCCTACCTCTTGGGAGTTCCCTTAAGCCTTGGGCAGAGCCTTAGCAAAGCTGCAAGATCATATGGAAGGTGGCCGTGGAACTTTCTCTCCCCTTGAGACTGAAAGGGCGTTGTTCCAAACAGCCCACTTTGGTCATAATATCCAAAGAAGGGAATCAATCCATAGCCTTAGAGCAAAGTCTTAGGCAAACTAGAAACATACAGGAGGGCTAAGGAAGTTCGGGTGTCAGGCATTAAACTTATGGTTGGTTTCTGTGCATCTCATTAGGGGAGAAGAAATATAAATGTGAAATTGACCAGAGGGGAGTCATAAGATTGATTCTAAGGGCTGAGTGGTCTGAACTGTAGCGACAGGCTTAAAGAGAAAATCTATACCGGCCAGAGAACAAGTTAATGGAAAATTTAATTGAGGGGAATGAAATGCAAAACTTCATAGGTGGTGTGGCCTGGTGCCCTTTGAACCAGGTAGGCTGGGACAAGAGGCCACAGGGGGCTCTAAGGGAAAACGTGATGAGCTTATCTGAGCAAGAACAAGGGGCGGGACCGAGTCTGAGAAAAGAGAAGTCTGCAAACCTCCACAAGAGTCTCCGTGCAAGGCTGCAGTGAGGGCAAGGAGGAAATCTGCTGGTTTCTACCACCAGAGACTTTCCTTAGATGTCCGCAGCAGAAGGTCTTCCCTGCCTCCCAGAGCACGGAGCACGTGCTGGGACCTGGCGTTCACCTGAGAGGAGCGTGCGTGAGGGCTGCCTGGTGGCAGAGACACAGCCACCCAAGGTAGGATGCAATAATGCATCTGTGTCTCGGACTCAGAGTGGAGAGGCACAGCTCTTTAACTGACTGGGTACTTGCTGTTGTTTTTCTGGGGCCTCTCCCTCCAGCCCCTCTTCCTCTTTCTGCTTCTCTCCTTGCAGGTCTCTCTCTACACTCCAGGGCCTCCTGGCTGTGCTCTTTTGGCGGTGGCATCTGGTTAAACATCGGATAAAGATTACAGCCAAGAAAACCCTATGAGGCAGTTCTGCTCTGTCACATGGGGTCTCTATGAGTTGGAATCGACTCGATGGCGCCAACAACAATAGTTATTCCACAGCTATTTCAGTCTGCAGTGCTATCAGGCCGACTGTATTACTGTACTTCCTTTACACATTTGGGCTCAGGGGTAAGGACTTGTGGTGCTTCTGGATCCTAAGCAGCTGAGCTGAGCTATTCCCACAGGAAGCGCTCTGGACACTGATCCAGTGATTTGACCTTCTTGTCAGTCTGGGCAGGGTTGGGTGCCTGCTGGGCTATGCAGACCTGCTATGAGTCAGGCAATTAATTGTTCTGGAGAAAGGCAATGGCTCCCTGCCTAGTGGGAGGTGGCAGCAATGATTGTAGAAAGGGCTCACCCTGTGCCGTTGCTCCCCTGATTGGGGAGTTATGACTGATGAAGGGAGATAAGGTGGGGAGTGGAGGGCTGCGCGTGTATGTGTGTGTGTGTGTGTGAGAGAGAGAGGGAGAGAGAGAGAGAGAATAGTGTCTGAGGCTCTGAGATTTGAGGCTATTATGAGATGACTAGGTATTTATTATGTGAGAATAATTTTGCAGATGGTGGTATTGTTGCTTTTTGGGGCTTCATTTTGTTCCAAAATCCAAGTAAAGTGCCAGTTTCATTATTTTAATAAAAATAAATAGTGCAAGCACTCTTAACTGCAAGCAGTGAGTCCTGGGTCCTGAATTCTGAGAAGGGGTCAGCGCAAGCCTGAGCTGAAGTTTGGTTGGGAGTGCCTGTAGTTTTGTACAAACAGACCCCTTTGCCCGGTCTGTGCTGCTTTCGCTGCTTTGGAACTTTCTCTTTCTCTTTATGGCTCCTGACTTTCCTCTTCTTGCCCCTCTTCCTCTTCCTGAGTCTCTCTTCAGAGGTTCTCTACATTCTAGCTGTTCAGGCCCAACTGTCAAGGACTGCAGCAGGAATGGGTTGTACCAGGCGAACTGAAAGCCAAGGATGCAGGGATGTTCCCAGGAAGCCTTGGTGGGGTGAGGGAGGGAGGGAGGACTCAGTCCTCTGGGGCTTTGTTCCCCAAACAGGAAGGTTTAGACACAGTTTGGATTCATAAGCAAACAGGCATCCCTTGAGGCTGAGTGGATTGGAACTCTTTTAGAGTATTCTTTGGCCTCATTAATAGGCAGGATTTATACACATCGGTCGAGGGGAACCATTGTCCACAAACAGATTAGCAGTGGTGAAAAAGGAACGCCAGGCTCTCTTGAAAGTTCCCAAGATGCTAAACCCTGAAAATGTGGCAGGCTTCTTTGAATGTGCCGTCTGCACATTTGCCTTTCTATTTAAGCGTGCTCTTTCAGTTGCACAAAAAGCAGATATTCTTTTTTCTGGAGGAAAGATTTAACAATTTACAAGTGCAACATTAGTCACTTGGATGAGGCAAGGGGTTATAGAAGAGAACAGAATAAAAAGCCTGTACTTTGCTTAGCTGATGTTCTCCACTGCAATTAAATGCCTCAAATAGAGGCTGAGTTCGATCTTCTTGTTTAATGAGAGGTGCCAGGGTGACAAGACAGCATATTTCAGATGAGAAAGAACTTTCTAAGGGTCCAGGAGAAAATGACCGTGAACGTCTTATCCTGTCAGCCCTGTTGGTTGCTACTACTCTGTGTGTGCGGGAGTTGGATCCTCACAGGGCAGTGATGCTGGACTATCTCAGATCTGCTGGCCCCACCTGGTGTTCACTCACCAAACCAACCCAAACCAAACTTGCTGCCGTCTAGTCAATTCTGACTCGTAGTAACACTATAGAGCAGAGTAGAACTGCCCCCTAAGGCTTCCAAGGAGTGCCTGGTGGATTAGAACTGCCGACCTTTTGGTTAGCAGCAGTAGCTCTTAGCCACTGCGCCACCAGGATTCCATTCACCCATCAGTCTGTCACAAATTCGCTTGGAAAATGTGGTTCTCCAAGTACAGAGGGGGTCTTTTCTTTTTTACCAACTTTCAGCAGTGGATTTAGGTAACAACAATCCATGTGTCACAGTTCAACTAAATTCTTAAGCTGCTAGAAATTCTGAATACCTGTAATTCATCTACCTGTATGTTTCCTGACTTAATGGTTTTGAATAGCATGTCAGTTGCTGTCAAGTTGATTCCAACTCATGGCAACTCCATGTGCGTCTGACTAGAATCGAACTGCTTTGGAATTTCAATGGCTGATTTTTTGGAAGTAAATCACCTGACCTTTCTTCCAAGGCACCTCTGGGTAAACTCAAACCTCCAACCTTTCAGTTTAACAGCCGAGCATGTTAACTGTTTATGCCACCCAGGGACTTTGAGTAATACAGAGGATATTTATCCAGTCTTTTTTTCTTTAACTAAAGCAAGAGGAATTTGGGTTAGATGTAAGAGAAAACTTTCAGGCAGTGAGATTTGTGGCACAATGGCCTGTGAGGGCGACTGTAAAATCTTTTAGGAAAGGTTTTAAGTAAGAGGATCAATTATCTACCTAGGTTTTTTCTCTAGATACCACCCTGCCTGACAAGAGGGATTGGGGCTAGCTCAGTGCTCTCCAAGTGCTAAGGTACCACCTTCACAGTTCTTGCTATGTTTGAGTTACACCTATAGAACTGTTTACTCATGATTTTCCTTTAAATGGATTTATTTCTTTTAACGTTAGGCCCATCTTAAGCAATGATATTGTACCAGCAAAATCATGGGTTGATGTGCTACTGACAGTGTATTGCATGTACATTAAAACATATGATTATTAACATAAAATAATGTTTACTTGTGTACTACTTGTAGTGATCCCGTGTTACCACCAGTGGGATGCATTTAGCACTTGGGGAAATGCTGGACTGAGTGCTTGTGAAGGTCCTTTTCAGTCCTATGGTTATATGCTGTTGGCCATTACTATATGAGTCACTTTTACACTCAGTTATGATTTAGGTGGCATCACCCCTATTTATAAAGATGAGGGAAAGGCTGTTTTAGTCAGGCCTGAACAGGTCTGTATTGTCAGTTCAGAAAGCCAGTGTGGCATGTACACTTGAATATGCTGTTCACTCACAGTCTTCCTGGGACCCGCCGGCTCTGCAAAGCCGTGTCTGGGTGGCTTGGTGATTAGTCTCCATGGTTGTCAACGTGGGCTGACTTCAGAATCACTGGTTCATCCTTTCTGGGTGGAGAGCCATTGCTTGATGATCTCTAAAGTCAATTTTACTTCCTGATTAATTCATTTGAATCATAGCCTGGAGGCTGGCTTTTATTACCTTTGATCTCACCCATGGTTTTTAGACCAATAATGGGCGTGTTCCCTTGTTCCTCATTTCCACACGTCATCATAAGAGAATGGTCTTTTATCTGCATCTGTATTTTTCAATTATAGTGCAGATTGGTAAACTATCTCCATTCTCTGCTTTAGACTATCAGAATTACATTGGCGTATTTAACTTAGATTTAGAGTATTTAATACACAAATAAATAGTTTAATTAAATTTTGTCATTGTTTATCACAAATTTAGATTAAGAATTTATGTCTAGCCCTTTATACTATGAATTTTAATGCATATTCTGTGCAATGACTGTCTTCTTGCTGCACTGGCTCAAACGTTTACTCAGTAAATATTTATTGACTGCCTCCTCGACGCCAGCCACCATGCTCGACACTGTGTAGTGTCCTGACATATGCCCAAGCGCCTGCCATTGGGGGTTCCAAAAGGTCTGGTATCCCAGACTGTGAGAACTTTCCAAGAAAGGTGATGTAGTGGCAGCCTTACTGCTTCCCTGGCTTAGAACGGTGCTGGTTCAGAGTAGATGCTTGGTAAATACTAGTTTTCTTCCCCCTCATTCCATTCAGGAGGCTAGAGCTCCATAGCCAGTTCCTTTTTAGGCTCTTCCTACTGATGCCTTCTGTCCCAGAGGGGAGAGTTGGGCAGTAGGGGCCTATCAAGGCAAAAGTGTAGCATTCCAGGTGCCTGGAGACATCTTGCAGCCCTACATTGGCCACAGAGCATGCAGCATGGAGCGGGCACACCCTTAGGATGCTCAGTTTACTGTGTCCTTGTGGCCAAAGTGGTGTTTGTCAGATTTGACTCTACAAAACTCTTAAGAAAGTGTTCACAACCCCCAGCCTGAAAAACACTGCACTTCTTCAGTGACTTCTATTTGGAGGCAAGTGCCATGTGCATCCTCCTTTGTGAAAAGACCTACTACCTCCCCTAACAAAATCAAGTCCTAGCAGTTAACACACTTGGCTGCTAACAGAAAGTGTGGTGGTTCATGCAGAGGCCCCTCAGAAGAATGTCCTGGTGATCTACTTCCAAAAAATCAGCCCTTGAAAACCCTATGTGGGGTTGCCATGGGTCAGAGTTGACTTGACAGCAACTGATTTTTTTTAATCCATACATGGAGAAGACGTTTGGATCTTGTGGCCCCAAATGCATTTACCTAGTGCCAGGCTTGGAGGACCCTTTGGTTTTTGTTACTCGATTGCATTTTCTTTTGGAATATCAGATCTGTTTTGACAGGGTCTAATATACCAATGATTGTTGATGGGACTAGGGAGACATGATCTTGTTTTGGGGTAGGCGAGACTGAGGAGTAAGAATTACTAGAATATTTTGCTTCCTCTTTCTACCCCTGTAATTCCTATGGACTTTGTCCTTAAGGGAAAAATAAAAAGCCATTTGGCCATAGGTGTGGCTCACACACAGAGTTCAACAGACCGAGAGGCTGCACTTTAAAGTAAGGAGAGTCCTCATTTACTTGTGGTGTGCTTTTGGGAATTATGCCATTAGGCTCATTTCTCCTCATCTCCTTTCCCCAC
Source organism: Trichechus manatus latirostris (assembly GCF_000243295.1). Lineage (NCBI taxonomy): Eukaryota > Metazoa > Chordata > Mammalia > Sirenia > Trichechidae > Trichechus > Trichechus manatus. The sequence continues at coordinate 16,709,790 of NW_004443953.1, read as the reverse complement.
AGAGAGTGGGCACTGTACTGCCGGGGAAAGGTTTGCCACGATTGAGCCCCAGGTGGCCTCTTGAACTTCTCTCTGATCTCTGCTTCTCTGCACTGCCTTCTTGCTTAGCAAAAACAGTCACCACCGAAGAGTGCCTGGTGAACCCTGTTGGCATGAACCGCTACGGTGTGGACCCCTCCACCTCCGCCTTTAACCACAGGGGCTCCTTGTACCCCTCCTCCTCGCCATACCGCAAGAGGCAGAACTCTGGAGACAGCCGCCTTGGGGGAGGCCCTGCCACCACTGCTGGAGGTGTCCGCACCAACCTCCTGTCCTCTGGAAGCCCTTCAGCATCTGGGCTGAGGCCCCCAGCCTCCAGCCCCAAGAGAAACGGGACCTCTCTTGAAGGAAACAGATGTGGTAATGTAATGCATGCATTGGCTTCCCCATGACTTCGTCTCCTCTGCCCTTGCCCTGGGACCACTGCATGTGGAGGGGAGGCCATGACTGTGAATGCAGGACCACTGGGGAAAAGCAGAAGCTTGCATGAGCTCCTTCATGGATTTTTGTTATTGTCCAAAGCTATCAATCTCAGCCCTTGACCCATAAACATACATATTGGTGGATTAGGGTAGGCTAGACTGTAGGAATAAGTAGACTCCAAATGTACATTGGCTCAAATACAATAGAAGTTTATTTTTTGTTCAAGGGTCCCAGGTGGGTGTTCCTAATTGGTGGGGGCATCTCTATTGATAGAGCCAGGCTGCATTCATTTTGTTGCCCTGCCATTCCCTATGGCCTCCATGCCCTGTGCGTACAGTGGGCAGAAAGGTTACAAGTGTGTGGAGAAGGCATGTATTCTTCTCTGGAGCCCAAAGTGGTACACATTACCCCCACTCACATTCTGTTGGCAAGAGCTGATCATTTTGCCGCACTTAACTGCAAGGGAGTCAAGGAGGTGCCTAGAATTGGTAAAGAGTTTTCCCTCGCATAGCGGAAGCCACTTGCAGGATATAAATACATGCGCATAATCAAAGTTAAGCAAAATTCCCATAATGCTGGTTGTAATGCCACCTCTGTCTTCCCCACTAAAGAAAACTTATTGGAATGCAATGTATGAAAGTGCTGTCATTATAGAGATATTTTGGAGTCCATTCAGATTTATGTATTTTAAAAATTAGTATCAAGCTTCAGTATTTCAGCATAGTGGAAATTGCATTGACTGTGGAGCCAGTCTGCCTGGACTGAAATCCTGGATCTCCCACTTCCTGACTGCCTGACCTTCAGGAATTAGTTTTTGTGTATGGTGTGAGGTATGGGTGCTGTTTCTTTTTTTTGCAGATAGACATCCAGTTTTGCCAGTACCATTTGTTAAAAAGGCTATCTTTTCCCCATTTGATTGACTTTGGTCCTCTGTTGAAGATCAAGTGACTGTAGGTGGATGGATTTACCCCTGGGTTCTTAATTCTGTTCCATAAGATTTTTGTTTTCTTTATGCTGAGGTGTAATCCATACTGAAGGCTGTAGTCTTTGATCTTTATCAGTAAACGCTCAAGTCCTCTTCTCTTTCAGCAAGCAAGGTTGTGTCATCTGCATAATGCCGGTTGTTAATGAGTCTTCCTCCAATCCTGATGCCCCATTCTTCTTTACATAGCCCAGCTTCTCAGATTATTTGCTCAGCATACAGGTTATATAACTATGATGAAAGGATACAACCCTGGCACACACCTTTCCTGACTTTAAACCGTACAGTATCCCCTTGTTCTGTTTGAATAACTGCCTTTTGATCTTTGTACAGGTTCCTCATGAGCACAATTAAGTGTTCTGGAATTCCCATTCTTCACAATGTTATCCATAGTTTGCTATGATCCATACAGTCGAATGTCTTTGCATAGTCAATAAAACAGAGGTAAACTTCTTTCTGGTATTCTCTGCTTTCAGGTAAGATCTATCTGACATCAGCAATTATATCCCTCATTTCACGTCCTCTTCTGAATCTGGCTTGAATTTCTGGCAGTTCCTTGTCAATGTACTGCTGCAACCCTTTTTGAATTATCTGCAGCAAAATTGTACTTGTGTATGATATTGTTTGATAATTTTTGCATTCTATTGGATCACCTTTCTTAAGAATGCGCACAAATATGGATCTCTTCCAGTCGACTGGCCAGTTAGCAGTCTTCCGAATTTCTTGACATAGATGAGTGAGCATGTCTAGCATTGCATCCATTTGTTGAAACATCTCAGTTGGTATTCTGTTAATTCCTGGAGCCTTGTTTTTTGCCAATGCGTTCGGCGCAGCTTGGACTTCTTCCTTCAGTAACATCAGTTATTGATCATATGCTACCTCCTGAAATGGTTGAACATTGACCGGTTCTTTTTGGTATATTGACTCTGTGTATTCCTTCCATCTTCATTTGATGCTTCCTGCATCATTCAATATTTTGCCCATAGAATCCTTCAATATTGCAACTCGAGGCTTGAATTCCTTCTTCAGTTCTTTCAGCTTGAGAAATGCCAAGTGTGTTCTTCTCTTTTGGTTTTCTAACTCTAGGTCTTTGCACGTTTCCTTATATAATACTTTACTTTGTCTCCTTGAGCCACCCTTTGAACTCTTCTGTTCACTCTTTTACTTCACCATTCCTTCCATTCGCTTTAGCTACTCTATGTTCATGAGCAAGTTTCAGAGTCTCTTCTGACATCCATTTTGTTTTCTTTTTTTCTTTCCTGTCTTTTTAATGACTTTTTGCTTTCTTCATGTATTATGTCCTTGATATCATCCCACAACTCATCTGGTCTTTGGTCATTAATGTTCAATACATCAAATCTGTTCTTGAGATTATCTCTAAATTTAAGGGAGATATACTCAAAGTTGTATGGTGGCTCTCATGTACTTGTTTTAATTTTCTTGCATAGGAGCAATTGATGGTCTGTTCTGCAGTCAGCCCCTGTCCTTGTTCTGACTGATGATATTGAGCCTCTCCATCGTCTCTTTCCACAGATGTAGACGATTTGATTCCTGTATATTCCATCCAGTGAGGCCTACACGTATAGTCACTGTTTATGTTGTGAAAAAAGGTATTTGCAATGAATATAAGTCACCAGTCTTGCAAAATTCTATCATGTGATCTCCAGCATTCTTTCTATCATCAATGCCCTATTTTCCAACTTCTGATTCTTACTGTTTCCAGCTTCAGAATTCTAATCACCAGTAATTATCAATGCATCTTGATTGCATGTTTGGTCAATTTCAGACTGCAGGAGTTGGTAAAAATCTTCAATTTCTTCATCTTTGGCATCAGTGGCACTATATCTGACAGTGTTCCACTGCTATTCATCAGATAATGTTCCAGCCAATTGTTTAGAAGTAGATTGTCAGGTCCTTCTTCTTAGTCCATCTTAATCTGGAAGATGTGCTGAATCCTGTCCACCATGGGTGACCCTGCTGGTATTTGCAATACCAGTGGCATAGCTTCCAGCATCACAACAACACACAAATTGCCACAGCTGAGAGACTAGTGGTGGCCTACTACGTAGAAAGAGCTTAATAAATGTTCAATAATAGAAATAGTTGGAGTAGTCACAGATCACTTGAACATAGCCCTCAACAGATCACAGTCCATCAACTCTGCATCTGAAGAAAGAAGACCCCAAGCCAAGGAATCATGGAGTCTCCATCTTCCCCCTTTGTGGCTTCTTAGCTGGCGGGCTCTGTTGTCTTTGGCAAGCCACATTTCTGCTCTGAGCCTTGGATCCCTCCACCAGTGGCCCCAACAAGCTGCACACATGAGCTATTTAATATATTCCAAGATCTTCCACACTCACCTCAAAGACCCTCATCCCTCTCAGACTAGCCTTGCCCTAACATGCTTCCCCTGGCTTAAGAGGGAGGTGGTTCTGAGGGGCAGGACATAGATTCCCTCAGCTGTAGGGGCTCTTGCCTGAATGTAGAGGTTCCCTGAAAACTACTCCCTGACATTGTTATGCAGGGCCATCTGGCCAGGCAGAAGATTTGGATGGGCAAAGCCCCATTTTTAAAAGGGGAGAGACATTGTTCTTTCTGATCTCTAAGACCAAGGGAAGGGGACAAGACCTGGTACAAACAAACCAACATCTTAAAGTAATTCAGAAATAAAACCAAATCTATTGCCCTCAAGTCAATTCCAACTCTTAGTGACCCTATAGGACAGAAGAGAACTGCCCCATAGGGTTTCCAAGGAGCGGCTGGTGGACTCAAAACTGCTGACCTTTTGGTTAGCAGCCAAGCTCTTAACCACTGCGCCACCAGTGATCCAAGTAATTCAGAGGCGGTAATTATTCCATAGGTTTATCAGAGTTAGCATGATATCTGGTACGTAGTAGGTGTTTAATAAACATCCATGTGTCTGATCCCTCATGGTGCCCAATGGCTTCATATTACCTCCTGGTTGTCAAAACCCTCATCCCGGTGCCTCCGCACATGATCTGCTTTCTAAATGTCTCTTTCTCTCAACCTCTTCTCAATCCAATTCCCACTTTCTCAGAGTGGTGATCACAGGACAACAACCTGATTATTAACTCATACACCTGAGAATATGCCATCCCTGGGTGGTGTAAATGGTTAAGTGCTCGACTACCACCTGAAAGGCTGGAGGGTTGAACCTACCCAGAGGTGCCTAGGAAGACAAACCTGGCAATCTGTCACAGCCTTGAAAACCCTCTGGAGCAGTTCTACTCTGCACAGATGGGGTTGCCATGAGTTGGAGTCAACTCCACAGCAATTAACTACAACAACAACCTCAGAGTATTGCCACTTTACAAAAAGGAGATTGTTACTCCCTCCCAGCTCAAGATCATCTGTTGTTGTTATCTGTCATTGAGTCAGCACCCAGCTCATGCTGACCCCATGCATAATGAACTGTTGTAATGAATAGAGTTTTCACTGACTGATATTCAGGAGCAGATCACTAGGCCTTTCTTCCTAGTCTGTGTTAGTTTGGACGTTCGGCAGAAACTCGTTCAGCATCACAGCAACACATGAGCCTCCACTGATAGATGGGTGGTGGCTGTGCACAAGGAACATTGGCTGGGAATCAAACCCAGGTCTCCTCATGGAAGGCAAGAATTCTACCACTGAACCACCACTGTCCCCCAAGATTATCTACGTGGTGAAATTTCAGGCCCGATGTCTTAAGCACAGAATTTCAAGCAGTATGAGGGAGGCACTGTTTGGCTGGAAAGAACTTCTGTCACTTGTTCAAGAATTACCTGCCCCATCTCAATCTTTCTGGTGGCCCTGGGTTAGCGGAACCCAGGACTCTTCAAAAGATCTCAAAGTACTTTCTGCTCCCCTCCCCCCAGTCCCTCACTGCCTCCTTTCAGCTGAGCCCTGGAAAACCCTCCCCATCCCCGCCTCGACAACCCTCCTGTCCTTCATTTTCATCACCACCCAGCTCTTTGTTCCCCTGGGATTATACCTAGTTGTACCCCAGGAAAGCCTCAGTAGCTCATGACTTCTGCCTCTCAGGACCTTTGGTGAGATGAGAGAAACTGAACCCATCAGGGCCTGCTGTCTTCCTTTCCAAGCAAATCACCAACTGTATCCTGAATATTGGTTGTCTATTTTTTTTTTTTTTAATTATTTAGCCATATTAGAGAGACTTTTGCCCGATACTCTGAAAATCACAATTGCTCCTAATCAGCAGGGCCTCATGGGGCTGTGGGGTATTTAAAAATCACAAAGCCATTCTGCCTGCTTGGAGTAAAGCTGCTGCAGGTGGAGCAGTTGAAGATTGTTGTTGAGCCTTTATGAGCCTGATGAAGAAAAATGAAATTATTCACCCTTTGTTGGTACATTAACTCTTTAATCCTCCAAAGATTCCTTTTAACCAGGATGCTTAATGGAACCACAGAAAGTGGAAAAAACTAGCCATTCATCCACATTCTCAGTAGTAAGATGAAGGGAGTGGGTGGGTAAGGCGGGGGAGGAGAGGGCAGTGCCGGCATCTCTGGAAGAGGTTTCCACTTTTGCTTGCATTTCGTTGGCTAGAACTTAGTCACATGACCATTAGCTACAGGGGGAGCTGGGAAACGTGGTTTTAATTCTAGGCAACCAGGAGCCAGCTGAAAATCAGGGACTGTATTACAAAAGAAGGAATCCCTGGTGGCTAGTGGTTAAGAGCTATGGCTGCTAACCAAAAGGTCGGCAGTTTAAATCCACCAGGAGCTCCTTGGAAACCCTACCGGGCGGTTCCACTCTGTCCTATAGGGTCGCTATGAGTTGGAATCGACTTGACGGCAATGGGTTTGTTTTTCTTTTTTTTTTTTTAATTACAAAAGAAAGAAAAGCCCTAGTGGCACAGTGGTTAAGTGCTCAACTGCTAACCAAAAGGTTGGCAATTGGAACCCACCAGCCACTCCGTGGGAGAAAAGACCTGACAATTAGCTTCCCTAAAGATTACAGCCAAGAAAACCCTCTGAGGCAGTTCTGCTCTGTCACATGCGGTAGCTATGAGTCAAAATCGACTCTTCAGCACACAACAACATTACAAAAGAAGAAGTAGAAAAAAGATGTTGGGTAGGCAACAGGCAGTCTCAGCCACACCTAATTAGAAACACTCCCTCCTCCCTCCTCCTGTGGAATTTTTTTTTAGTTATTTCCTCTAGCACTTACTGTATCCTGACCTGTAATAGAGACCAGGCACTCATGTTCATGAGGTCTCTTATTCATGTTTGAATCCCCACAGCCCCAGCAAAGGGGCTTGTAGTAAATTGCTGTTTATTGAACGCCTACTATGGGCCAGATACTTCACACACATTAATTATAATTTATTATGTTATATGTGTATAATTTATTTTTTAAAAGAAATAGGTATTATTATATTCAATTTACAGAAGAAAGTGATCAAAAGAAGGTAAGTCATGTGCTGAGCCAGGTTTTGACTTTAATGGACTCCAAAGCCTGTTTCTTTCAATACTACCTCAGGAATTTTCAAAACGTGCTAAATGGTTCTCAGGCTTCCCTCTGGGTTTCTAGGGGATGAGGAAGAAGGGAAGAGAGCAGATAGGACCCTAGCCCCCACCCCCCTCTCCTTTGCCTCTTTACAATGGCAGAGTGGGGTTCCATGTATGTGTTGCTTGAACAAAGCTTGCACAGCTGAAAATGTTTGGAAACCATGGACATAAGCCATGCTGAACTGAATGGCAGTATATTAAAGTGGGAGAGAAAGCCCCTGGCCTCCTCTCCCATGTCTCACATAGGGGTCTGCTGCCGGCCCCTCCACCCAGAGGTGCTCAGTACTGCTCTGAAATTGTATCCCAAGTGAAGGCAGTTGGCACCAAGAAACCACACCTCTTTACGACGGTTTGACCCAAGTCAGAAACCCTGAAAGGCACCTAGAAATGGCCTTTTCCCCTGTGGAAAATGGACTTTTCCCCTATGCAAATCAGAAGGGTTTAAAACCACATAAGCCAGAAAGCCACACAAGGCTGCAGGCAGGAGGGTAGCTACAAGTGACATGACAAACCTCTCAGCCTCCTCGCTTATGTGAACACCTACCTGGCCTCCTGCTTTCTTGATAAATCATACCTGTTGCTTCTGCCAGGGGACTCTGAAGGGGGTGTGCTCACAGGAGACATTTCCCTGGTTTTTGCTGCTACTCAGGTGAAAATATGAGAGCTCTTCCCCGTCTCTTAGCTCAGAAATAATCACCAAGCACTATTAAGATGTTTCAGATGACTAAAGCTTTCAGAATTTTGCCTGTAACAGGACATGCTATAGAATTCCCAATCACAATTAGGTCTGAGCTGCAGGAGTCAGAATCAAGAAACAAAGTAAATCTGACCTTGTTATTACAACTCAAATGTTTCCTGTGAGTTGGATTTTGCTTTGATAGGGTATGGCCTTGGCTGAAAGAGACAATTCAGCTAGAAAACAAAGAATAGGGATAGTGCTTTATTTGAGGGGGACGAAATGAACCAAACATGGTGACCAGAAAACAAACAAACAAAAAACAACAAATCCATTGCCATCGAGTTGATTCCAACTCATAGTGACTCTATATGACAGAGTAGAACTGCCCCATAGCGTTTCCAAGGAGCACCTGGTGGATTTGAACTGCTGACCTTTTGGTTAGCAGCCAAACTCTTAACCACTATGCCACCAGGGTTTCCAAAAGAGCCAGGTTACTCATTTGGGAGAAGTACAGGACACTGAAGGAAACTGACTGGAAGGTTCCTTGGAGTCCTTGTCCAGCTCAAGCTTTATTCTGTGGGTAATCGGAAACCAGGTATTTTTGAACATGAAGTGAGCTGATGGCCATGGGATTTAGAAAGATGAATCTACTGGTCATTTATGGGATAACATATAATAATAATAAGAATAGTACCTACCTTTTGATTAATTCTTACTATTGAATATTTTACAACATAATCCCAAACAGTCCTCACAATAGCCCAACAAGGTAGGTGCTTTATAGGTGAGGAAACTAAGACTCAGAGAGGCTTCAGTCCTAGTCAACAGAGACTGAGCACAGTATGCCAGGTGCCCATCTCAGCTGCAAGGATGGACCTGAGAACTGACAGATGTGGTCCCTGTTGTCTTAGAGTTTGCAATTTCAGAAAGACAAATGTTAAATTATTGCACAAATTTAATTACAACTGTGATTATTTCTCCAAGGGAAAAGTATGGATGCTATGAGAGAATCAGATGATCCTACTCTTGGAAGTCAAGAAAGGCTTCCCAGAGAAGTGACAGTGGCGCCAGCTGACATGGGAAGCAAGAGCTGGCTGGGGAGGGGTGGCAGGGAGGGCAAATAACCAGAGGTTTCCCTGCAGACATCAAACTGCTGGTAGCAGAGAAGGAATCCAGTCCAGCTCAACCTGACTTCAAGCCTGTGGTCTCTCCCATCTCTGGAAGCATCCTCCCTTCTCACACAGGCTGGCTGGCTGTCCTTGAATAATTAAAAGAAAAACGTGATTAAAATCTAAGGATTGATCATGCTTTCTTCACTTGTATCTCTCTCACCTCACAGTGTCTTAAACATTCTTGCAATAGAAACGATGGAAAATTACACTGTTTCAAGCGCACCTAATTTTGCGCAGATTGTGGGCTAGCCTGGGTACCTCACACACTCTACGTGGCCTTGTTTCTAGGAAGAATGCATTCTACAGGGAGTGAGTCACTTGGAGGAGCTGAGAATGACCCACCATCCCCTTCTCTTCACCCCATCCTCACTCATCCAGTTCCAGCTGCCAGAGAGACTGAGAGAGCTGAGGAGCTTGCAGCAGCCTGAAGGACACAGACGGGTCCCTCTTAGTTGGAGACTGATGGGCTTCCATTCCAGATGTCAGGCTCCAGCCTAGAGCCACACATTTAATCCTTACGATGCTCTTATGAAGCAAGAAATAATATTCCCACTTTCTAGATGAAGATATTGAGATGCATAGAGAGTGATCAGAGCCAGGAAGGACTAGAAGTCTGGCCTTTCGCTCTTTAGTCAGTGTTTCACACTTGGACACACTGATGAAGCTTCAGATGCATAAGACGGTAACTCTCCCTGAGCGTTGCTCAGGACAGCCTGTGGTGTAAAAGGATCATAAAGCATCATAGGTGGAACGAACCTTGGAGATGAATTCCAAACCAAAAAACCAAACTAGTTGCTGTTGAGTCAACTCCAACTCGTGGTGACCCCATGTATGTCAGAGTAGAACTGGGGTCCATAGATTTTCAATGGCTGATTTTTTGGAAACAGTTCACCAGGCCTTTCTTCCAAGATTCCTCTGGGTGGACTTGAACCACCAACCTTTAGGCTAGTAGCTGGGTGCTTAACTATATGCACCACCCAGGGACTCCTGAGATCATTCCAAACACCGTTATTTTACAAAGGGGATGCACCCACAGTGGATGGTAGGGATTTCCAACTCCCAGCTCATTGCTCATTCTGCTCTTCCACATGACTCTATTGTGAGCTGAAAAGTTCTTCCTGAATTATGAATGAGCAAAGGGGAAATTATGTACATGCTTGTGGGAATGTGTCAGACAGAGAGAGGCTCACAGACCTGCGCTGTGAAAATGTCCGGGTTTGCTTTTCAGCACTGATTCACTGTCATTCTATTTCTGGTAAACGTGAGTTCGGCTTTAGGAAGAAAAAAAAAAAACGCAAAACTAATCAGTATTTAACTATACATCCATTCAAAACTCGGTTTCACCTTTCAGGGGTCTCTGGCAGTGAACGGACACCACCAGGCGCGAAGTCCTCCATGCTTGAGAATGCTGCCTTCTCATAAATGCATTTGCCAAGCACGGTGCATGTTCTTTGCGTTTAGGTGCAAGACATTTTCCCATCCTTCATGTCTTACCATTGACCTGTCACATCTGCCTGCCCTGGCTGTGTCAGCCTGAACCCATCTGTCTTCCTGACACCCTTGCAGCAGCTTGGGGGAGCTCGTGTATTTATTAGCTCTGTGAGCACAAATGCTGCAAAGCCTTTACAAACCTGTCATTGGAAAGTTCCATTTTTCTTCCTCCTAGGGCAAGTTTATGTGCTTTGGATCGTGAGCAGCTCTCGAGGTGTGGCTTAGGCTTCCTGCTGCTCTGTGTTGTATGACTAAAAGGCCCCCTCAGAGAAAGGCTCCTGAGCCAGGCTTCGGCTACAGCCGCTCCATGCTGGAAAAGCAAAAAATACCCACAACAAAACCAGGTGCCAGGAATGGAGCCCACTTTCCCAACTCAGTTGTCTCCTTCCCTCCTCCACGATCACCCTGAGACCCTCCTCCTTACGTACAAACCAGCCCCTTGCTCAGCACCAGTGGCTGTGGCAATGGGTAAGAATTGCCCTGACCTTACTCAGAGGACCTCAGGCTCCCGTGAATGATCCTGTTCATTGGCCTGTCTGTTTTTCGTTTTTTATTTTTCTTCCTGTCAAATACAGGAAATTAGACTTGACCTCTGCTCTGATCACTCTAAAATCATTCTTGGCACTAAAGACTTCCAGCCTTTGTAATCAGAGCATCTATTATCACTCTGATTAGCGCGGATGCTCTGATAGGGTGGAATCCAAAGGCAAATGGGATTTCCGTGATTCCTTGTCCCCATGTTGAGTGCAGATGTCTTTAAATGGAGTGAAATCATCCCTAATAAAAGCAGGCATCAGCATTCAGATGGCTCCTGGCTGCATCAGCAGTTTCCCAACAAAATGGCCTGTGCCAAACCACCTTATGGGACCCTTCCAGGCCCAACCAGGAAAAGGCAGGAAGAATCTCAAAAGAAATCCAGTTCTCAACCAAATATATATTTGGGACAGACTTGGAAATATGATGCTGTATGTTTCTCAGCACTAGTGGGGCGCCATGTACTTCTCAAGCACATTAAAAGGAGGAGGCAAAAAGATGGTAGAAGATGACTGCGTCTTGACATAAAAGAAAGGAACCAGAAGGGAGGGCTTCTCAACTTCGAACTCAGAACTGCTCTGTAGGGAAGCTGCTTCATGCTCAGAGCCGCGACTGTTTTCTAGTCTTAGAATAGGACTACGGATTGCCCACAGGAGCCTTTTGTATAAGTTACCTATACTGTTTCTGCAAAGCGCATGGATTCATTTTATATTTACTGAACACATATTTACAAATATATTTACGATAGTCAGAGTCACGGTGGAATCCTGTGATGAGAAGGTCATGTTTGTCTTATTCACTAAACACTTTGCACAGGGCCTGGCACAGAGAAGGTACTCAGCAAATTGTGGGGTGGTGAAAAAGAGAATCCTCAGGAAATTTAAGGTTACAGACAAGTACACATATAACTGTAATACAAGGGGGAATATAGAAAGCATCTTAAGAGAAGGACAAACCAAAATCTCAGGATTAAAGAGAGAAGAAGGTGGCATCCAGGTGGCAAGGAGCAGAGAAATACTGCTGGTGAAGGAGCTGGGCTTTACCAGAGCTTTGGCAGCGGGTGGACTTCAGCAGAAAGGAGGGAAGGTAAATGCCTTCTAGAGAGGAGCAAGGAGCCCCTGGGTGGTGCAAACAGTTAATGCACTCAGCTGCTAACCAAAAGTCTGGCAGTTTGAGTCCACCCAAGGCACCTCAGAAGAAAGGCCTGGCAATCTACTTCCGAAAAATCAGACATTGAAAACTCTATGGAGCGCAGTTCTACTCTGACACAAATGAGGCTGCCGTGAGTCAGAGTCAACTTGACAGCAACTGGTTTTTTGAAGAGAAGCAAAAGCACCAGCGAAAGGTGGAGAAGGGAAGCATTTGGCCATACCAAGCATTTGGCCCCAGACAGAGGGTATGCAGGAGAGTGAGGGGGCAGGCAGGGGGCCACCTTCCCTCTGTTGAGCATCTGACACAGTTAGCCATGGTCCAGGCATGATCTAATTTCGGTCCTCATAATTGCCTTTCCGGGTAGAAAAACCAAACCACACCCGTTGCTGTCGACTTAATTTTGATCCTATAGGAACAGAGTGGCACTGCCCCATACGGTTTCCAAGGCTGTAATCTTTATGGAAGTAGACTGCCTTATCTTCATCCCGCGGAGCGGCTGGTGGGTTTGAACCACCAACCTTTCAGTTAGCAGCCAAGTGCTTAACCACTGCACCACCAGGGCTTCTTTCAGGTAGAGAGCATTGCGATTTTACAGATGGTGAGTTTCAGACTTTTGAAGAAATTCATATTCTAATGCTTTGTTTCCTGGGAGAGCAGAGATCTTTTGAGTAAATGGCAGGGAGGGGAGGCGGGTGCTTTCTCCAGGAGAGGCCTCCCGTGTACCAGGCTCCTGAAGCCAGGTGTCTCACAGACAAGGATAGCCGCTCACAGCTTGGACTCCAGGGGCCTGAGGAAACCCCTCCCAGGCCAGGTGAGGGCAGGCAGCATGCAGGCAGGTGGGGAGTCCCTAATCCCACTGTCTCACGGTCTCCGTCTCTATGCTCGTTCCATCCAGCCTCAAGCCTTTCTCCAGATGGACAGGACGCCAGGCGGCCCAGGAACAGGAACCCCTCCACTTGGACAGTGGAGGATGTGGTCTGGTTCGTGAAAGATGCCGACCCTCAGGCTTTGGGGCCTCACGTGGAGCTCTTCAGAAAGCATGTATGTGAGGGGTGGGCCATGGCCTAGATGAGGGTGGGAGGGGAGCGATTGTGGAAGAAGGGCGTGGTTGAGGGAGCTGGGGGCTGCTGGGCCAACTGAACTAAGCCCTAAGGGCAAAGCTCAAGTGAGCCAGAGGTGAGAGGTCAGACAGAGCCACAGGCTCCTCAGAGCAGAACAACCACTTGATTCTATTCTCTAGGGGTGTTTGTCCCTTCAGTTTCCTCCCGTTGGCCTTTATCAAGAGTGCCGGTTTTCCCGCCCATTATCGTCTGTCTGTGCATTCCGCAAACATTTACAGTGCACTTACAGTAGTCCAGGCAAACTGTGATTGTGCCCATTTCCTAATGAGAAAATGTACATAAAGTACTCAGCAGTGTCTGGCTTGTAGATAGCTCTATTAAACCAAAACCAAACCCAACCCAACCCATTTCTGTCAAGTGGATTCTGACTCACGGCGACCCCATGTGTTACAGAGTAAAACTGCTCCATAGGGTTTTCTTGGCTGTAATCTTTACAGAAGCAGATCACCAGGTCTTTCTTCTGCATTGCTGCTGGGTGGGTCCAAACTGCCAACATTTAGGTTAGTAGTTAAGTGCAAACCATTTGCTCCACCCAGGGATCTTAGCTCTTATTAGGTAGGTATTATTATATTCATTCAGGAGATTCTGAAATATATAAAGACAGTAAATAAAAAAAAAAAAAGGTAATTAACACTTCACCTGCCACACTTACTGTGTTACTTTCCCATTGCTGTTGTAACAAATTACCACAAACTTTCTGCCTAAGACAACATAAACTTATTATCTTACAGTTTAGTGGGTCCTAAGTCTGACACGAGTCTCACCGGGCTAAGATCAAGGTGCCAGCAAGGCTGTGTCCATTTCTGGGAACTTGAGGGAGAATCCCTTTCCTCATTACTTGGCTCACTGCCCCCTGCCCCCATTTTCAAAGCCAGTAATGACAGGCAGAGTCCTTCTCAGACTGCCATCTCTCTGGTTCTTGCTTCTGATTCCCTCTTTTCTTTTAAGGACTCTTGTGATTATATCCCTCTACCCCCTGCTAATCTATGTTTATCTCCCTATTTTAAGGTCAACTGATTAGCAGCCTTAATTCCTTCTAGAACCTTAATTCCTTTTTGCCACACAACTTAACATATCCACCCAAACCCAAAAATCCATTGCCGTCAGGTCAATTCCGAGTCGTAGCAACCCCATAGGACAGAGTAGAACTGCCCCATAGGGTTTCCAAAGAGCACCTGATGGACTCGAACTGCCAACCTTTTGGTTAGCAGCCGAACTCTTAACAACTACACCACCGGGGTTTCCAACATATCCTCAGGGTCTGGATATTAGGACAGAGACATCTTTGGGGAGGAGGACATTATTCTGCATCCATTATTTTTTCCTTCCTGCCTCTCACTTCAGGTGATTCTGTTATAGAAATCATGCTCTCACATCTGAGGAAGGTCTTAGAAAGCCTCCTCTAACCCACCACTCACATTTTATTAGGGATATATTTGACCTCACCTAACAGGGCCTTGAGACCAAGAACCACAGACTGAGTTATGTTTAGACAGATTTGGGTGGAGGCGGCCTGGTGCTCTTCTAGGATGGTAGAAGATGGTGGAAGTCTAGGAGGCGAAGTAAAGAGAAAACATTAGGAAATTAGGCTCCTGGGAGTGGCCCACAGATGAGTTTTGCTCACTCTGCCATTTTGTCAAGGACATGGAGAATGAGTGACACAGAATAGGTGCTCCATCGATGCTGGATGACTGGCTAAACGGATGGATGGACGGACGGATGGATGGATGGATGGATGGATGGATGGATGGATGGATGGATGGATGGATGGATAGCTGAATGAGAGAGACTGGTGACCCTTCCACATTTAGATGAGTTCTATAGCTGTGCCTCTTCTCCCCACCTGAGCACCCAAAATTTCCACTATTTGTCTTTAGTGACCTGAAAATAGCACTAAAGGTGAGGCAGTGAGGAAACCCAGCCTTGCTAGGTTTATGCTAAACCCTGGAGATGAAGAAGGTGTGTTACTAAGTTGCATGCTGCCTAGTATTACTGACAGGGAAAAAAAAAAAAAACTCTTGAAATCCAGTTTGGTAAACAGCTAAAGGTAGGCAGGTCTACTGAGGAAAGAGACAAGACATTAGGGTGATGGATGAAGTCAGGGCCTCATACTAACATTTGGAATGGAAAGGTAACTGCTAGTTTCAAGGTCTAATGGAAGATGCTCCTTGCTCCTTTAACCCTAGTTTGAATGAGAAGATAACATTGTACGTAGGATATTGGGAATGTGGGTGGGCTATATCTGGTTCTTCCAATGATGGTAGTGTAGGAATATGAAAAGTCCACTGTATCAAATGACCCCAGGGAGACAGTGGGAAAACGAGCACCTAGTATTTTTTGTTTTAAGTGGTATTTTGTTTTATTAAGAAGATCTTGCCCTGAGACAAAGAGAATATGCCATCTAAATAAATCCATATGCCATTATCTCATCCCCTGACCATGACCTCAAACTAAGCCACTATTTAATTACTCTGACCTTCTTCTGGATTTTCTTTTTTCTGATCCCATTCCACCAGGAGATTGATGGCAATGCTCTACTGTTGCTGAAGAGTGACATGATTATGAAATACCTAGGCCTGAAGCTCGGACCTGCACTGAAACTCTGCTACCATATTGACAAGCTGAAGCAAGCCAAGTTCTGAAGTTTTTAAAGATAGAGACAAAATCCAGACAACAGATCTCAAGGTCTTTTTCTGCCTTACCAACATCCAGCCACCATCACGGAATAGATTCTCCTCTTAAAAATAACAACCATAAAGACTTGGCCGTTTTATAAAACTTGTGCATCTTTGCCTTTTTAAATATTCAATATGGCTCTTTTGAAAGGCTCCTCTGCATTAATGATTTGCCAAAAACTTACAAAAAGCCTATTCTTTTTAACGTTCCTAGTATGTTGTTTGCTCTTAGAGCGAGTCTTATTTTTCTAATGAGAAAGTGGGAACTGAATGCTATCGCCCAAGCAGAGCCCTGGAGGATTCAAAGGATGTGAGGAGAAGGACCTTAATCCCTGCAGAATGTCCACTGCGGTACCACCTGTCTTTAACTCTCACCTGGGGACCTATTCAGTGTGAGCCTTGCCGGACTAAGCCCTGGAAGCTGTCTTCTGAGGTTGACTGCCTCACCTTGCACTATCTGGAAAACTTGAATTCTTTTGCTCTCTAAAAGAGAAGAAAAACACCTCCTCCCCAGCCCTCCTTCTAGTTGTCTGAAGTACTGTGTTGCGCCACTAGAGGGCAGACGGCTAATGAAATTTCAGGACGCTTACTGACTGCAGCAGCATCATTATTCTCTACTCAGTGGATGAGTTAGGGCTTTTGTGAATAAGATCTGGCCTGCATAAAAATAGGGAATTTTTTCTACAGTCAGCACCACAGATTGCAACTTGGGAAGAAACCACCTTCCGGGAGGTTCTAGTTCATATCCAATCTTTACTGACTGACTGATGCACAAGCAGCAAAGGCAAGAATTTGGAAGCACCCTCTTCCCAGATGGGACTTTGGAGTCTCTTCCTTTCCAGAGTCCTTACTGAGGCGTCACACTGGCACGCTGAAGAGTCTTACTGACATTTAGCCACGGGTGCTTCTTTTAAAAAAGAAAAAGAACAGTGTCTCAACTAAGCTTTGAAAATGGGGAAGTTGATTTTCTAGTTACATTGCTGGGTTATGTAGTTGTATCTGTGGCTAATTTTTCTAGTCCTCAACAAATACACGGCCATGCTATTATTGAGTTTAATTCAATTACAAATAGGTTTTCTTTTCTCACCATGGAGTAATAGAAAAAAAATTGATGTTCTACCTCTCTGCAGCTGTGCCTAGAGGCAGCCCAATGAATCCACAGTTTACTACGCAGAAGGGCAACCTCTTCTCTGTTCTTTTTATCCTTCTCCTTTCTCTCTCCCCGTTTCTCTTTTTAATTCCTCTCTCTCTCTGAACAGGGAACATATCTTTGAAATGATGAATTCACCTTTGCCATAGGTACATCTTCTTCCTTAAAGAACATTCATAGTGCTGGAAGTGAGGGGATGAACATGAGACTTTGCACTGTCTGGGAAGGTAAGGGTCAAGGCAAACTCAAGACCTCTCTTGGCCCAAATCTGAATTAGAAAAGGCACATATTCCTCTGGGCTGTGGCTGAGCAGATGTCTCAGCTGGCCAGTGGAGCAAGGTGGCATCTCAGCTCCCTCACCCCTCAGCTGGGCGTCCTTGCGCAGAACACCACCTGTACAACCTTGAGGGCACCCCGGATAGAATTTGCATAGTGACCCTCTAGAAATCAGTTAGAACTTAGTTGAAGACCATAAGAAATATTTTGCTCTATGCCGCTAGATCCCCTTTGATGAAGGATTGTTGAGAAAGCACATCAGAGCAACATCCTTTTTAAACAAACAAAGGGAGTCTAGTCTTAGCACACAACAGAGAAGAGCAAGAGAAGCATGTCCGAAAACTGCCCACTGCCCTGAGCCTGAGTTTTCAGGTTGTGAAGGAGCTGACTGTTGGCTTCAGCAGCACATGACGAAACTACCATGAATCAGGCTTAGGACAGTCTTCAAGTTTTGAAGAGATAAACAAACTCTGTTCACCAAAGTTTTGTTAGTCATAAGTGCTCATGGCTGGGCTGGAGTTAGATAACTTCCCTCAAAAAGCCACAGACAGTTTATATTCCGAACTGCCAGTCTGAAAACAGTGAGACTCAGAAAAATCCCAGGACAACCTGTTTTCTGCCCCATTGTTTTTGCTCAGTCCCCTAATATTGTGGTGCCTCTTCCATCAACATAAATCAGTTGCTGTCAAGTCGATTCCAAATATGGTGCCCCTATGTATGTCAGAGTAGAACTATGCTTCATAGGGTTTTCAACGGCTGATTTTTCAGAAGTAGATCACCAGGGCTTTCTTCCCAGGTGCCTCTGGGTGGACTTGAACCTCCCAACTTTCGGTCAGCAACAGAGCGTGTTAATTGTTTGAGTCACCCAAGGACACCTCCATCAACATATACCTCATTTAATAACTTTCGGTACTAAGCTTTCAAAACTTCCTCCCCAACCTCACTAGTGCCTCCCTCACTACAAAAACACAAACATGGTGCTCCAAAATGACAACCAGTCCCAAACGATGTCGAAGAGAAACTTTGACTTGTTTTCAGGAGAAAGATATTTTCCCATCTCAAGTCTAGGAGGAAACTGTCTCCACATTCACATGGAACTGCTCTCACGGAGGTGCTATCTCATTTTGCATTAAACTTTAAGCAGGACAGCTTGCTGAAGTCATGGTATTTAAGGTTTGACTTTAAAAATCTCATTACTCTTAAAATGAATGCTGCCATATCAAAGACTATAACCCGGGGAGAAAATTCTTCCTTGGCTGTTTTTGCACTGAAATGTAATTAGCCAACCAAATTATTATAGCAATACTGCAATTACAATTAATTTTCACCCCTCTCAAAAATCTTGTCAAACCAGGCAGCTAAATAGCTTAGCAAATGTAAAACATGCCAGGCCATTTCCCCTAAACAGACCTTAAAAAGGCAGGCCACGTGTGTCATTCTCCTCCAAATGAGGGCTTACTTGGAGGCCTCACACTTGTACAAATATCGTACTTGTTATTCCATTGCAGTAGCTTTGCTTCAGGTGGCAGCAAATAATGATATAGTCTTGCATAATTCCAAATTAGAGTGTGTGTATGTATGTGTGTGTGTGTGCGTCCGCGTGCAAGCACGTGCATTCATGTTCCAAACATTTCCAATTACACTTGTCTGTTAAACACTTTAAAAAAAAAAAAAAAAAATCAAGAGACAATTCTACTGCCTAAGGCATTTTAAATGTTTTATGAAGCCCATTATTCTCTTTGTGAAGACTTCAGGTAAAAGATGGGGGTTTTGTCTTTGTGTCTCCTGATGCTGTAGTTGGAAAAGCTTTAGAAGTAGCTGGGAGTCTATCAGCTCTCACATTTACTTGGTTTAAACTGTCTCTCCCCTTTACAAATCATCCTTGGTAACACAGAGGCAGCCTTCTCTAGTCTTTGTACCTGCTGTTACTACTAGGTGTCCTGGCTTATGCCACAAAGGGTGCCCTGGGGGCAGCTGCGTGAGCTGGCTGGTGCTGAAGTTCTGGACTTGCCCCCTCAGGAGGCTGACTGGAGGTGCCACGCCTGTGGTTTCTTGTGACTATGGGTTTCTATGGGGCCTCCCCAAGGAACCCACTGGTGAGGGAAAAGCTCTCTTGAGGACTTTGTTTAGTGCCTGCCAGAGAGTACTCTGGACTCCCGTGATTTCCCTTCAGCAGGGTTGCCAACTATTTTTACTTTCAGCCGGAGAAAAGGAATGAAGGAGCTCCACAGGAAAAGCAAATGAGAAATCAAAATGCATCGGGAAGGAATACCGAGCTACCTTTGGCTTGCTTGAGGAGGAAACCGGTGAGGAAGGGAGGATAAAATTATAAATTTCTTAGGAAAGCAATAAAAGAGAAGCTCTTCTCATGTTCCCAACCCTTTAAGCTGCAATAACGAATTTTCGTATTTATGTGCTGTATAGAATATTTCTTACTTTTTTAATTAAAATAATTTTTTAAAAATAATTTTTGAGATTATTTTCAGAGAATTTTGTCACATCTCTGAAGATAATTGAAAAGGTCCAGAGATAATGAGGGACTCACATTTAGTCATTGCAAGAAGTCTTGAAAGATAGAAATATTCTGCTTTCTTTCTAAAGAAATAACCAGGTTTTCATACGTGTGAACAAAAAAATGAGCACTGTCTGATGTTTATTCTGAGGGCCACCTTTTCAGTTCTTCTCCAGTGGGGAATAGAGGGTGAGGGGCTTTGATTCCCTTTTTTTTTTTTTTTTTTAACATCAGATAACAAGGCAGAAGATCACGAAGGAGCAGATAATTATTTTAAAAAAAGCTGCAGTATTTTGTGAAGGAGAAAGTGTGAGTTATTTATTGTCATAAATATACTCCAAGAACTTTTCTGATGTCTTGCTATGTGCATTGGATTCCCCAGCAACACAAGAGGGCCACACTGAGAACCCTATAGGCGAATCCAGCAGATGGTGGGCTGTCCAGAGATGCTGTTTCCTGTTCCTGCGTGGCGATGTCAGCCCCAGCAGCAGCTCCCGCTACATGTGCATACCACCTGTGCTTCCAGCCTGACTCCTGGCTGCATTGCAAAGGGAAGTGGGCTAGGAACCTCAGCTTCCAGAGTGCCATCCCCTGCAAAGGTTGTCCTAGTCAAAGACAATTCCTTCACGGACAATTGGAAGCTGGATTTTTGGAAATCTAGCATGTACTTGAGAGAGAATCGCTCTTATTTATTGCCACCAGTTAAATATTATGGAAACATGTCTGCTAACAATTTGCTTTGTGTAATTTGTTCTAATGCTAATAAGCCACAGCTGGGATACTTCCTGTGGTAAATTCCTTTGTGGTTACAGTGCTATTATCACACATGGACTCCACAAAAACACTGTAGTTGAGAAGAACGCTCGCTTCGGTTCTCCCAGGTTTCCAGAAACTCTCCTAACTTGGAAGGAGTTATGGGCAAAAGCACATTTTTTAGAGGAGAATTTGGCTTTTTTATTTTCTTTTTTTATTCTCTGCTTTCCCAAGCAGAACCTCAGACCTGTGCTCTTAAAATCCTACACAAACAAGCCTGGGGTTTCCCTTCACACTTAGCACTGAGTTTAAGAATGATCCCTCCCTCAGGTCAGTCAAGTGTGCTGTACTCAGAGTTGATTTGGGTGGGGTGGGGTGGGGGTGAGAGCAGTGGAGAACATATCCAAGAGCTGGCTTAGCAGTCATCTAAATAATGATGCCAGACAGTGTGGGGGCAGCAGCATCTTTCTGTCCAAAGGTCCAAATATAGCACTTAGATTCTTCTCCGGGCAGTCACGGCACCATCCTCTGCTCTTTACTTCGACCATATGGACTGAGCCTTAACACTGGTTTCATGCACTAGATGCTTGTTGCAAAGACCCACACAAACATCTTCCATTGAGTCCTCCTTTCGAACACAAACACGCCAAAAGACTTGCTTCTTCACACAGCTCACTGTGAAATAACAGACCCCTCACTAGGTGTCATTTTACTGTAACCATGTGCGACTAAAGGCTACCTCCATCATAAATGTCACGTCCTCAAATCTCAGGAAGGCTCTACCTCCCCACCCAGTGCTGGAACATCTTCCCCACAGCCCTGAGATTCCAGTCGTGGGTAGTTCACTCCCATAGGAAGTAGCTTATTTCTCTGTTGGACTGCTCTGGTTGTGAAAAAATTATTTCTCAGGGAGACACAGATGTCTGTGAATCAGACACAGACGTTTGAGATGAAGCCAACACTGAAATCTCTCTCTTTTTAAGAGAGCTTGTCCATGTGGTAACCACATCCATAAGACAAGCTGACACCGGCGAGTAATCCCAGTGAAAGCCTCCGCCGCATTCTGATAGAGGAGCAGAGACTTCATATAAATATAGAAATACACACAGGTCATGGCCATTTGATTCATCAGTGGAATTTGTGGGGGCTCACACACACAAAAAATTGGGTGTCCTAGAAGAATTTTCAGTGCAGCTGTAAATCTGACTGTGGTCACATAAGCTGATGAGTTATGTAAGCTTGTGTGAATGAACCTGTAAAACCTCACACCTCATTAACAACTGTGAAAAAGACTCCATGTGACTCTGAGGCCCTATCTTTTCATTGTACTCATTGGTAATGTAACGAACTAAAGAAGCTTTCATTTAAACAAGCTATTATGAGTGATGATAGAAAAACAAACATGGTCTGCTATGAATTTATGAAACGGTTTTGCAGTTAATGAACTCAAGCCCAAGTACATTTTGTGCTCATGTGTGTATGCATGGATGAGTGCATATTGTAAGTGAATGTAACAAGAAGTGGGAATTAGGGAAGGTTAGATAAGGGACTGTAAAGGGAGAGTTTTGCTTTCATTCAGAAGAACTATCTAGCAATGATTTAGAAATCAGACCAAAAAGTACACATAACATGTAGTTTGTGTAGCTTGGATATAATGCTGGATTATGGAGTGGATTGTCTATGAAAATACTTAAGTCTTCATACTTCAAAAAAGCAGATACTATCCAGTACCACACATAGTACCTGCCCATAGAAACCCTTTGCCGTCGAGTTGATTCCAACTCAGAGCGACCCTATAGGACGGAGTTACCTGATAAATACCCACCAGTTGACTGAATGAACAAATGCTTGACCAAATTTTGTATTTTCTCCCCAAAGCCACTAGTTTCTTTTTTGAACACCCAGGTTTTATCTTTACTGAAAGGGGAATTGCCAAAGGGATAGACCAAAAGAACAGCATTAGGCCTTTCATTTCCTGTGGCTTTCCAAACCCTTGAACAAATAGGTCAACTTCGACAGTCACTGAATTGCATTTCACTCACATCTTTTTATCTTAAAGTCTCTCATCCTGATTGTCCGCATGCTCTACTGCAAGCATGAGAGAGTGACAACTGATTATTCATAACTGTACTTTTTTGTTGTTGTTGTGTTTTTGTTTTATAATCTCCAAAGGGTGGGCAGAGAGGGACTAAGGCTGCCAGTGATAATATGTAAGGATCCAGCAGTGGCCTCCTGTAGTTGTCATGCAGTCCTTTTGTCAACTCAGCACCCATCCCTCTTCTACTAACACCACCCCTATTTTTTTTTAACTGTGGTTATATATATATAAAACAGAACATTTGCCATTTCAGCATTTGTTTTACATGTACAATTCAGTGACATTAATTATGCTCATCATGTACAAGTTTACTTTTAAAACGTCTTTTCACTTTCTTTGCAAATCCATGATGCCTCTCAGAAATAAGAGTAGGGTTTCCACGGGCTGGTTAACTACATAGAGAGGTTGAGCATCTCCGTGGGAGAGGGAGAGAGTTCTCGCTATAAACTCTGCACTCCCAATACCTTGTTCACTTTGAAGAGGGCAGGTCAGCAGAGCTAGTAGGCTTTCCCCACAAGCCTCTTTCTCTCATACTTGCTGACGGTAGCAAGATGGTTTGAAAATACACAGCCCACAGAAGGTGGGTAGAAGAGAGCCTTCTTCATCTTTTTCCGTTCTTTATCCATCTCCTCCCTTGAGAGCATATTCGGAAATGTCAGGGGGTTCTCTTTCATACCCCAATAGCTACATAGGAATGTTAAAAACTGAGTGACATGGCTGATATTTTTCATAACCACACCTCAACTCAGACTTCCAAATGAGTGTTTTGCCTTCAAAGAAATCACCTCAAAAGCCTGGATACCTGTTCCAAGGATGTTGTCATTGCTCACAATATTTTTAGTACGTCTCTTCTGGGGTTATCTTTAGATGCTAGAACACATTCTTTTCAAAGTATTTTTGGAAGCCAATCATTGTCCCTTGAGGGTAGATTTGATTTTTGGAGCCAGCTAAAGCCACTGAGGTCATGTCTGGTGAAGAACACGGGTAATCAATCTGAGATTTAAAACCATATGTCTCCATAAAAATTAGTTTTTTTCCTCGTTGGTTTTTTGGCACAAATGGTTTGCACTGTAATTCATTTGCTAACTTAAACACACGAGGCAAGTATCAGTATAAGGAGCTGTAATGTATAGACTACTTTGAAGGGCAACATCATCTGGATGTCTAAATTTTAACATGTTTGTTTTCTTAATGATAGTATTGCTATATATTTAGGCATAGTAAGTTGAGGATGGTACGAGTGTTTGTAAATATACACAGAGATCACCCTCACACCTAGCATCGTAGAATCCCAGAATTGGGAGGAAAAAAATTTAGGGGACAGCTCACCACCAGTGTAGAACCTTTTCCATACTATCCTCTGTGTGTTCCTCATCACTCTGCAGACGGCACAGCGTGGGGCAGTGAAAATGAAACAAGACCTCTGAGCTACCTTCTCCCCTAACCCCATCTGCTCATTGGTAAAAGGAAGGGTCATCCAGATGACTTTTAAAAGCATTTATTACTCAGTTACTTTTAGCAAAGGCCAGTGGGGCTCTGCTGTGATAGAAGTTATAGACTATCGGTTCCTTTCTGTTCTGTTTTATGCTTTCTAGCTTTGGCCCTCTCCTCTTTCCTAACCTCATCTAGATGTTTTCTGATCCTCTTCTCCCATGGGCCCATAATGCCCTCTTAAAGTCACATAAGCATCACTTCGCCATCCTTTCCCACTATTTTTTACTTTCTATTAAATTCTTTCTTCCTGTCTCTGTGTTTCTTTATTTCCCCGTTTGTGTTTCTTCATTTCACTAGCTTCAATACCTTTTGGGGAGGAGAGGTGGAGAGAGAAATAAAAAACAAACAAATAGCCCCTTCCCTCACTGGCCTAGAAGTTCCAACTTTGCCTGACTGCCATTGTTCAGTGGTCACCTGTCCACCACATCCCTTGGCTCTATCATGCTTCCTGCCCAATAACCATTTGTTCTTTCCATTTCTCAAGGGCTAGTTCTGTAAGCTTGTCCTTGAGTTTGGTAACAAGTGTCCTGTCCCTTTTGAATGTTTCATTCTGTAACTCACTCTGATGTGTCGCTGATAGACCTCATCAGCCATCATCAACCTCAAGTCCAAATGCCCATCACACTAGGTTGCCATCTCATGCAACCCTAAAGGCTGAGAACCAAGTGACCTGGAGGCAACTTGACATACCTCTTACAAAGCATGAGTTGATTCTTCCAGCTATGCTTTCTCTTGCAATCGGCATGGAGTCACTCTGACATCCAGTATTCATTCTGATAATTCCACAGTTCTTCATCCAGACCCACTTAGCATTGATTGGGCATCTCCTAGGTGCCAAAGTCAGGTGAGTGCCTCATGTCTAAGTGAGAAGGGTACAGCCAGGATCAAAGACATGACACAATGACCTACATCAGAAGCATTCCTGGTAGCAAGGTTTTGTTTTTGGATATTTATCAAGTCTACTGAGACATGTATAATATTAAATCCTTGTGTCTAGGAAGGGGAAGAGGATGATATATTTCCCAAAAGAAAATGTGGTTTAGAAGAGCTAGAAAGGCAGCAAAATTCTGGAAAGGGGACACACTACTTCCGGTCTTTATCCATCACAATCATGCACCTTCAAGATCTTTCTGGTAATCAAACTTGTTTCCTCCTCAGGAACTGGATGTTTCTGCTCAAGTGTGAGGGTGTTTTGGGGACTTTGATTTCTTTTAGTACCCATTGTGTTCTAAGCCACGATATTTAATTTCCTGTCATCTTCTGGTGGCACAGTGGTTAAGTGTTCATCAGCTAATCAAAAGTTTGGTGGTTTGAACCCACCAGCCACTCTGCAGGAGAAAGATGTGGCAGTCTGCTTCTGTAAAGATTTATAGCCTTGGAAAATCTACGGGGCAGGTCTACTCTGTCCTATAGGGCCTCTATGAGTCAGACTTGACTCAATGGCAATGTGTTTTTTTTTTTTTTTTTAGTATCATCTTCTAGCTATATCTTCGATCACTTGAGGATTAAAAAAAAAAAAAGAGTTTCTCTCATCTCTTCTCATTCTCTAGAAACTTTGAAATATTAGTAGCTTTATATTGACCATACTTATTCAATCTGTATGCTGAGCAAATAATCCAGGAAGCTAGACTATATGAAGAGGAAAGGGGCATCAAGATTGGAGGAAGACTCATTAACAACCTGTGATATGCAGATGATACAACTTTGCTTGCTGAAAGCGAAGAGGACTTGAAGCACTTACTGATGAAGATCAAAGACTACAGCCTACAGTATGGATTACACCTCAACATAAAGAAAACAAAAATCCTCACAGCTGGACCAATAAGCAACATCATCATAAATGGAGAAAAGATTAAAGTTGTCAAGGGCTTCCTTTTACTTGGACCCACAGCTAATGCCCATGGAAGCAGCAGTCAAGAAATTAAACAGTGTATTGCATTGGGCAAATCTGCTTCAAAAGTCCTCTTTAAAGTGTTAAAAAGGAAAAATGTCACCTTGAGGACTAAGGTGCGCCTAACCCAAGCCATACCATTTTCAATCACTTCGTATGCATGCAAAAGCTGTACAATGAATAAGGAAGACCAAGTCAAAATCAATGCATTTGAATGATGGTGTTGGAGAAGAATACTGAATATACTATGGCCTGCCAGAAGAATGAACAAATCTGTCTTGGAAGAAGTACAGCCAGAATGCTCCTTGCAATTGAGGATAGAGAGACTTTGCCTTACTTACTTTGGACATGTTATCAGGACAGACAAGTCCCTGGAGAAGGACATCATGCTTGGTAAAGTAAGGGGTCAGCGAAAAAGAGGAAGACCCTCAACAAGATGAACTGACACAGTGGCTGCAACAATGGGCTCAGACATAATGATTGTGAGCATGGCACAGGACTAGGTAGTGTTTCGTTCTGTTGTACATAAGGTCGCGAAGAGTTGAAACTGACTCAACAGCACCTAACAAAAATGACATATAGCAAATATTTCAGTTTTATAGACTTGAGTTAATTAGACTGTTTCGTTCCTTTCTTTATATACCTATGGGTAATTTTATTAAAACAAAGATCTTATACTCTAAGTACACTTGTAGATAAATTTACTTTTTATTCTATGCATACAAGAAAACTGAATACATGGATGAAATAAAATCGTGTCACCATAAATGTTTTCTTATGCCGGGTTCTCTAGAGGAGTAAAACCAGTGAAGCATATATATGTGTATACACATAGAGAGAGAGATTTATCTCAAAGAAATGGCTCACACAGTTGTGGAGGCTGGAACTCTCCAGTCTGTGGGTCAGGCATCAGGCTGGAGGCTTCTCCTGACTCATGTGGTTGCAGGTGTTGATGAACCACAAATCAGCAGGTCAGGCAAGAACTGGAGGTCAGAGGATGATGAGTCAGATGCAGGATCCAGAGACAGCTTTGCCAGAACATTCATATATAATGACTGCAGGCCACATCTCCAAATAAACTGATTGGCTTTCAACTGATTGGCTTTTAACTGATTGGCTGCTCACGTCAGATCACAAGATGGAGGATGATTACATAATATTTGCCAAACCCCTGAGAATCATGACCTAGCCAAGTTGACACATAACTTTAACCATCACGAATGTCTTCTGTTTTTCTTTTTCCTTTTCACTAGCAATAAAAATTTTTTGATAATAAAGTATCATTGTAACATCACAAAGTGTCACAGGGCCAAAAGTTTTGTCTTTTACTAGCTATGCCATGTTGTAACTATCTGACAAGATTCTTGCTAAATAATGAAGCCATCTGAGTAGGTGGGAACCCCTGTTCTCTAAGCTTGTGAGGTTGAGTGACAATGATTGAAGTGTTATGTCTTTTGTTTTGTAAATTGACTGGTTTACTTTCAAATTCTTTCTTGCAACACAGTCTCAGCTAATCTTATATTTCTACCTCTTTATTCTACTTCTCTACCCTGATATGCCTACTTGGGAGATTTCCTGATCTTGCTCCGTCTGGGAGCGGGGCAGCTGCCTCCTTTCCTGGTAAAGCTTTCTTTCTTGAACCATGCCCTGCAAATACAGCCAGAAACCAAGATACAAGAAGGTCATCTCATCTCAGTAAGATAAAAACAAGGTCGACTACATTTCCTTTTCTCTACCTAGATGGTCTTTCCTCCCTTGTAATGAAAGATTTTAAAAGGGTGCCTGTGCATGTGTGTATGTATGTATGTATGTTTGGGTTTGGGAATTTGAGAGAAAGGTCATCCAGGGGAGGTTGGAGCATCATTTGCTTGTGTGCAGAATGGACTCAGTGTGTACTGTGTGTATTGCAGATAGTCTAATTACTTGAAGATTCATTGTGCTTTCACTTTTTATAGACATAATGCAATTCTAGGATGTTACTTCCACTCCATGCTTTATTGAGATGTGCTTGGGGAGTGTAGAGCTTCGAGCTTAGAAAATGGTGTAGTTTTGGGTCCTAGCTTTTCTTCCCTTAATACCAATGGACCGAATTTTGCAGACCACAAATCAGTGAATGGAACTCATTGTAATGGTGAGCAGCATTTACATTGGAGAGAAAGAGCAGAAAACTCTGTCACCCGGGGAAAGAGTCTCTCCTTAATTTTTGCTCTTTGCAAGCTTGATACAATCAGTGTTTTCTAATATTGAGACAATCCTTTCACCTCAAAGTGTTCGTTTGTAATTGTGCCACATAATGGAAAATTGTAATAGGCAATTTGGTTCTGTAATTCAGTTTGCAAAGCATGCAAACATAAGATAACTAGGTTAAATGCAAATAGACATTACACCAAGGTACGCAAACCAGGAAAAAAAAGATGCTGTGTCCGTAACTTAGAAAAAACATGAATTTTATTCCTCATGTGCCTCAGAATTTAGAGTGTACTAAAGTTATTTATCTCTAGTTTAATTTCATCACATATTGTTCTTACAGATACATTATCTGTTTGTGAACACACATGTATTCTCACTGTATGTATTTACAAATCTCTCATTTGCATAAGCAGGGTCTGAAAGTAGCATGTTCTTTAGGAGTGAGTTGGATATATTAATCTTTACAATATACAGTGTTTTAATAAATAGGCTATTATATATAAGATACCACGTCAAAATGTGCTTTCAACTTTTGAAAGCCTTTTTGTTATTATTTGTAACTTTTTCCTTTGTGCAAATTCTTTCATTATGTAGAGGTTTTTGTTTTTTTTTTTAAATTGTGCTTTTTTAAATTGAGCTCAAGTTAATTTCGCATTCAAAAATTTATACACATATTGTTTTGTGACATTGGTTGTAATCCCCACAATGTGACAGCACACTCTCCCTTTGCACCCCGGGTTCCCTGTGTCCATTCTATCAGTTCCCGTCCCTTCCTGCCTTCTCATCCTGCTTTTGGACAAGAGCTGCCCATTTGGTCTCATATCTATTTGAATAAAAAGCACATTCCTCATGTTTATTATTATTTTTAATGCATAAACAGTTACTGGAATGTACACTATACTCTGATACATACTGTTTAATTAAATAAACTCTTTTTGCCTTAATTACTTAAATTTTTTTGGGGGGTACTCTTTTTCATTTTTATTGCAGCCTGGGTGTGATTCAATAAGATTTCTAAAACTTCAAGATTCCAAGACAATGAAGTATTTTCTGATCATGCTGTTAAAAGCACTTCTGTATTTTTATATAGAACGGAATTTATGTGAGCCTGTGTATATTTTATCTGATAAACTACTTTATGTTCATTATCATTTCGTCATGTTCCCATAAGCAGATAGCAAGGAAAAGCCTTTCAAAGGTCGTCCTTTGACAACTGAGGCCACAAAGGTCTGACTTGTAGCTGCCTGGGGCCCCTCTCACCTGCTGGCTGGCTCAGGGGTTACAGGAGCCCAGGGTTCTCTATTGACCACACTCCCCATCTCCCTGACCTTCCCATTCTGGCCTGTGACCATGAACGGGCAGCCTGGTGCGGGGAAGGGATGTGAAATTTGGGTCAGAGCCCCCAGGTGAGTTACTGCCCTGGGTCATCTTGGGCCAGCCTCTCCCTCTCAAGGGCCTCCTTCTCAGCCAGTAATCACGGACAGGAGGCCTGCCTCCTTGCAGCCAGGGAATTAAGATAAATCAAGGTGGGTGTAAATGCCCCTCAGTGTCTGTTGAATCTACAATCCTGTTTCAGGTTGTTTACTCCTATCAGCGGAGTCCCTGGGTGGTGCAAACAGTTAATGCACTCGGCTACTCACCGAAGGTTTGAGTACACCCAGAGGTGCCCCGGAAGAAAGGTCTGGTGATCTACTTCTGAGAAATCAGCCATTGAAAACCCTACGGAGCACAGTTCTACTCTGATACACATGGGGTCGCCATTAGTTGGAATTGACTTGAAGGCAACTGGTACTCCTGTTGGTTGGTTGTGACTCTAGGTGTTTGGGGATTGTGACTGCTCCTGGTCTGATCCAACCCTCACCCTGCCAACGACACCAATTCCCTACTCAGAGGTCTCCAATCTGTTCCTAGTGCTTGGCAATGATCCTTGGCAAAGGCAACTTGGTTTCAATGAAAACAGTTCAGTGGGGGGAAGAAAAATCTCCCTGTGCCAGTGTCCTCTGTAGCTTGGTAAGACAAGCAAGGAGCGGGGAAGAGTCAGGGTTGCAGACCTCCAAGGCTTTCTCTCATTCTCTGCCCACGGTTTGATTAAAGCTCAGTAGACTGAAAATATTAACCTTGCTGCTTGCCCTGTCTAGAGCAAAGCCATTTCCGAGCTCATATCTCCCCTCTCCCCCAGCACACTTCCAAAACAGGTAGCCCTCCTCATATGCCCTTGACGTCCCTGAGCCACCACAAGAGAGCCCACCTACAAGTTTCCTGACTCACCCAGGCGCTGAGGGTCCCTTTTCTGAGCCAGCTCTCCTCTAACACTTAGACACAAAAGTCTGAAAACTCAGCTTCTGTAACTTGTAGTTGTACAAACTGTTGAATCTTAACTATATAAGGCCCAAGTGGGGAAGAAGTCCTGAAGTAAGTGTTTGCACCTGAACACTCTCAGGACTAGAAAAAGAGGAAGGAGTTCCTTGACAAAGGAAGACATCTTACCCCAGGTTAAATTAATTCTGTGGTGAGAACAATAAGACATCACGAAACGACAAGGGAGGAGCCCTGGTGGCACAGTGGTTAAGCGGTCGGCTGCTAACAGAAAGTTCGGCTGTTCCAACACACAAGTTGCTCCACGGGAGAAAGATGTGGCAGTCAGCTTCTGTAAAGATTTACAGCCATGAAAACTCTATGGGGCAGTTCTTCTCTGTCCTATAGTGTTGCTATGAGTCGGAATCGACTCCACAGCGGCAGGTTTGGTTTTTGTTTAAAGGACAAGAACAGCACAGCTAGCATGCAAGGTGAGGTCTGAAGCTTATTTACAGGTATGTGCACACCTGAATGTGCACAGGTACCTACACTGTCCCTGCCTCATTCCCCACTCCTTAAGAACCAGAAGATAGATTGGACCAGCGCCACACATCTGGGGTTTAGTCTCTGCTTTCCCACTGACCAGCTGAAGGCCTTGGGCAAGCCATTTAATCATTCCAGACACCAGGGAATTGGACTAGATGAGGTCTACTCCCCTCACCTCCCACTCTGGTCTGCTCTGATAGTTCATGGATCTACAACTTAGCAATAGAATAGGCTGTTAATGATTATCGTTTCTTTCCATGGTCTTGAGAGTCCTGAATGGGTAAGACCCATTGGGACTCTGTAGGGAAGAGAGGACTTTGGGGAGCTTATATAGCTGAGACCAAGATAATGACCTATTTCAGGTGTCTCTCTCCTAAGAATCCAGCTCTTAAAACCTGAATGGAGTTGATTTTCTCTGGCAAGCTGTCAGAAAAGAGAATTTCCCACATACTATGTGAATCACTGTGAAAAGTGATATTGTTCAATTCTAGGAATTTAAACTTCCTTCACACACAGAACATGGACAGATCTTTCCTTCTGATCTCTGAATTAGAACTTCCATTCATGTAGTCGTCAATGACTTTCCCATTACCCCTTTACTTAAAAAAATCATTTTAAAAGGAGAAAAGAAATGCTTTTCTCCTTCAACTCTTTGTACCAGGGTTGATTCCGTATCCAACTGGAAGTGGCTCCCAACTTATTGTTAACGAATTAGTGGGAGCAATACAAAAACATTGAAAGGTGAAGGCTATTTAAATGAGAAATATTTCTATGAAATCCCTGGGGATTAGGGGGTGGAGGAGAAGTGGATTTGACAGTAGCTCTGTTGCCGGTTTCAGACTAACGGGTTTGGAAACAGTGTTTTGTTAGCAGCAGTTAATCAGCGAATCCTGTTACTTAATAAGGTTATCACTCTTACAAAAGCTGCAAATTACAGTTTCCTTCTCTCCAGGCTGAAGATACTATCCTTAAGATTTTTGCATCTACAAGTAGTTTCTCATTAGCAGAAACCTGGTAAACAGAAGCACATCTTAAAAGCTATTTGTGTGCAATTCGGGCCAATGTTTTCATCCTAAAATTTTACAATCCTGTTAGCCTGCCCCATCCCTACCCCCATCGTTTGGTGCTAGCTTGGACTGTGTATCAGAAAGAGGTGGCAAAATGTTCCTTTGTTCCTCATCAGCTGCAGGAGACACTGTAATGTCAGCTGAGAGTAAATTCATAGGCTTGTAAAAGCCTAACTCAAGTCACTGCCAACTCCAGGTCCCTCTGCTAGTCAGCCTTGAAGGATGCTTTCCAGTGATTTAGTGACACAGCAGGGCCGCTCTCTCTCAATGTGACCGTCTCCATTAACCCCCATTTCATCACAGGGCTTTTAGAGTAGCCTATGAATTGTGCCTCACCCACCCACTCACCACTCCACCAACCCCTTGGCCCTTGCTGGTGTTTAAATTCCATAGCATCATCTGTCAGACTTCCTCTGCTTGAGTTTAGACATATTCACCCATCCCTCTTCCTGTGGAGCCCAGGAACCTCCAAGAAGGACCAGCTGGTACTAAATTCTTTGGCGTCAGCCTTGACTGCTAACCAAGATTGCATCATTGTCCCATGTGGAAGGGGAGGCGGTGTAATGGTGAGTGTGTCATGCAGCTGACAGGAAGTGTTTGGGGGCTCCTTGGAGATTGGAGGCAAGAGAAACCACTCCCTCAGCGATGCTTGGGAGAAAGGCAAGTGGGAGCAGGCGCGTACACAGCAGGGACTTTCTATCGAAGCATAGCTTGAGGTGAAGGGGGGGTTGCATCTGAGCACACCTCCCGGACTCACAGATGTGTGACCTGGCAGACCTGCTATTCCATCTCCGTAGTACTTGTCTTTCCAGTTCTGTCCTCCCTCTTTTCTTTCCCCCCTTTCAGCTCAAAAATCTCCAAAGGGGATGAATTTGAGTTTTTTCCTGGAATGTGTGTTGTATGTGTGTACTGAATATCTCCACTTCATCCCAGTTGTTGATGACATTGTACCCCCACCCTTTCTCTCTCCCCACACCCCACCCCTCTCACCCACCCTTTCCTATGGACCCCCTAGTCCCTAGCATTTCTTAGAGCTGCATATAATTTTCCCCGGGAGGCACTTTGTGTTTTCTGGCTGGATTCTCTCTACATGTTCAGTCAAATACTTTTCCCCTTTTGCTTGTACCTCTGCATCCTTCCTCGACTTGGCTCTTGAAGCATTATTTCTCGGTGTTTTCTTTCCTCCTCTTCCACCCCCAGTGAGAACATCTCTGTGCTTGTTTTACAGCCTTACATTTTCCACCAGAAAACACGCTTCCAAGGGCCTTAGTGACTTGTGAAAATTCCTTCCAAACCTGTCTCCTGGAAACAGGATGGCAGATGAAAGATTTCTTCATTAAAATTAGATACTTTCAAGAGGCATCCAGGAAAAGTTCTGGAAATCCCCAATGCGCCTTTGTCTCCTTCATGCTGGCGGGGAGGCTAGGAGGGAAACCTGGGCTGCGGGACAAAGGACACCGAGGCTCTGTCCCTCCTTTCTGTGACAGCAAATCCCTCCCTAGAGCAGGGACAGGCTGTTGATTCACTTCCTACCCCTTGCTCACACTAGATGGCCCCTGAATAACTCACATGTGAAGTGCCTGGAGGTCCTCATGACCCGCTGTTTTTGGTGGGGGGGAGTGGAATATGATTTATGACTTGAGTTGCTGGTTGAGACTCTGGACGTCATTCCAACTGTGATTTCTCATTTGGGTTCCTGATGTTTGATTATGCAGTTGGGCGGAGTCCCCTCTTGAAGGCCGGTTCAGCAACATGAGCGAGTTCCCAGCTGGGGGTTTAACTGGACCAGCCATGTGTAGTCGGAGCTTGGAGAAACTCTTAGGCAGGCCCTTAGGAAACCCGGGCCTGGGAAAGCGGATTTCTAACTCTGGCTTAAAGCAGGAGAGAAGGAGGCACCGAGGCTGAGTCCTTCTCTGAGCCGAGCTGGCACTGGGCACTTCACAGGCAACACCTTGCTCATTCAAATGCCCCTACTCTGTGGGCACCCTAGGGTAAGATGAGTGCCTGCAGGGCAGGATTCAGGCACGTTATTGGAGCAAACAAGGACCACCCGAGGGGCTGGCAGGAGGTCCTGTCTCTCTATAAAGGCTTTGGTGCCTCCAAGAGGCCCCACTGCTGGGGTGGTCTGGTCTTGAGAAAGGACTTGATTCTCCTCAGAGTGGCTCTGATGAGGATAATGGGAACACCAGTCCCGTTACTACTGCATTTGGATCCTCAAAGATGAGGTGTAAGCTGTTCACAAAGACCCCTTCACCCACAGACCCCAGTAAGGCTGCTGGGTGACTCAGCCCAATCACAGTAGAGAGCAGTTAATGCTTGCTGAAGTCTGGTCCTCTCCCTCCACTTGGTCTTTCACCCTCAAGGAGGCCAGCCTGAGCTTTCTTACATGATGGTACCACTTTCCACGATGGAGAGACCAGAGGCAGCAATGTCTCTTGAGGACGAGACTCAGAAGTCACACAAGGTCATTTCTACACATTCAATTGGTCAAAGAAGTCACAAAGCCAGCCAGACTCAAGGGGAGGGGAAATAGACTCCACTTCTTCCCTCCTCTCCGCCGCCGCCATAGGGTG
Organism: Trichechus manatus latirostris; assembly: GCF_000243295.1. NCBI lineage: Eukaryota > Metazoa > Chordata > Mammalia > Sirenia > Trichechidae > Trichechus > Trichechus manatus. The sequence continues at coordinate 16,675,152 of NW_004443953.1, read as the reverse complement.
GGACTGGGTGTGCTGCCTCAGGCATGGTGGTCAGGGCGGCCTTTGGATAGAATGGAGCAGGGCAGTGAGCCATGAGACAATCTGGGGGAGGAGCAGTTGAGGGAAAAGGAAGAGTGTGGCCGGCAGAATAACAGTATTCAAAGATGTTCGTCCTAATCCCTGGAATCTGTGACTATGTCACCTTACATGGCAAAGGGGACTTTGCAAAAGTGATGAAATTAAGGACTTTGAGATGGAAAATTATATTGGATTACCCAGGTGGGACCAATCTAATCATATAGGTCCCTATAAGAGGGAAGCAGGAGAATCAGACTCAGAGAGAGATGATGTAATGAGGGAAGCAGAGGCCAGAGAGAAGAGAAAATGCTATGCTGCTGATCTTGAAGATGGGGGTGGGGGTCCATGAGCCAAGGAGTGAAGGTGGCCTCTAAAAGCTGGAAAAGGCAAGGCGACCATTCTTCCCCAGAGGCCTCAGAAGGAACCTAGCCCCGCTGACATCTTTTTTTCAAATTGTGCTTTAGGTAAAAGGTTACAGCTCAAGTTAATTTCTCATACAAAAATTTATACAGATACTGTTAGGTGACATTAGTTACATCCCTTCAATGCAACAGCACACACCCCCTTTCCACCTCGGGTTTCCTGTAGACTCCACTTCTTGACGGGAGGAGTGGGATAGGCACATTGCAGGGGGGCATGCTCACTGTGAAGGAAAGAATTGTTGCAGAGATCTTTACCAACAGTCTATTGCAAGTATTGTCGCTTTATGCCTGTAAGCAACATGAGGGACTAGGAGCCACTAACACAGCAGACCACTAGTTCACGGCAACGGTGGCTCCAAGGCAGCAGGAACAACATAAATTGTGGTTAGAGTCTCACAGGCCAAAAACCTAGGGGAGTACGTGGATCTGACTGGCCATCACTTGAATCTAGTACAGAGTTTGCAACAACTGTTTTGGAGAACAATTTGACAGTATCTTAAAAAGTTGAAGATGTACCTATCCTACAGCCCCACAATCCCACTTTTAGAAATTATCACAGGTGTTCATAAGGAGGCAAGAAAAAACATGTTCACGGCAGCATTGCTTGAAATAGCAAAACAATGAAAACAACCTACAAGTCTATCAACAGGGGAAGGAATAAACAAACTTATTCAATAAAATACTATACAGTAATTAAAATGATACAGACATATGAACAAGGATAAATCCTAGACAGATGATGAGGGGGAAAAAAAAAAGAAAGTTGAAGGAGATACACACATTGATATCATTTATGTAAATATTAGAAAATATTTAAAAACACACACAAAATGATATTGTTTAATGTTCAAGCATATATAGAAAAATACAAAAACATGTATGAGAAAAATATTTCCAATTTCAGGATAGTGCTTATCTCCAGGGGAAGGAAAAGGAGCCAGGGAGGACCATAGGGAAGGCCAGTCAAACTTCAGCATTATATTTATTAAAAATAAAAGTATCTGAAGTAAAAATGGAAAAAATGCTAAATTTTGTTACAATTTTATGGGCTGTGAGTTCATGGATTTTTGTCACATTATTTTCTGTACTTATATGTTTGAAATATGTCATAATAAAGAAAAAGAAACATTCTTAAAAGGCACTAAGAGACCTGGATTCAATTCTGGTGGGAATTCACCTTCTAAGTTTGCTCTTTGTTAAAAATAAGTCTGGAAGATATACACCACAATGTAAACGGTGGCTCTCTTGGGGTGATAGGATTTTAGATGATCTTTCTTTCCTCAATTTTTATTACATTTTTAGTATCGTCTGTGTTTTTTTTTAAGGAGCCCTGGTGATGCAGGGGTTAAAGTGCTTGGCTGCTAACTGAAAGGTCAGAGGTTGGAACCCACCAGCGGCTCCTCTCCTTGGGAGAAGGATGTGGTAGCCTGCTTCCATAAAGATTACAGCATTGGAAGCCCTATGGGGCAGATCTACTCTGTCCTATAATGTTGCTATGAGTTGGAATCGACTCGACAGCAACAGGTTTGGTTTGGTGTGATTTTGAATTTTTTTATTATCAGGAAAAACCTGGATTTAAAAAAAGAAAAAAAACCTTGTTCTTTGGTCTTAGCTAAATCACTCAATTTTTCTGAGCACCCTGTGCAAAAATGGTGTTTAAAGCCACATTATGCATCACGAACAAAAATAAATCAAAATCATCATCTTATCGACTGAGTATCTGTCTTGGTCTTTGTTATCCCGCATTATTCTTCTGCACATAAACATAAACATGGACATGAAATCCAGCTGTAGGTCAGCATGCCTGGACTTATGATGGGTGGAAAGGTAGGAGCATCATGTGGTAAACAAGTCTCTCTGTCACTGGAAAGTGGCCCCCCCACCCTAATCTTTTACTAAATAACTCTCAGCTACAACAGCCTAATGTAGGGGCCCCATGATGGGTCGTGGATTGAACTGCTGTGATCCATAGGGTTTTCACTGGCTGATTTTCGCAAGTAGATCATGGGTTCAATAAAAGTAGCCATGGGTCTGTCTTTAAATGAACAAAACAGAACAGGACAACGGCATCTTGATTTTTAACACCACTCTTCAATAAAAGGAACAAGGGTTCGTTGGAGAAATGGCTGATTCTAGTGCTAGAGCAGAGAAAATACAACATGAGCCTGGAGTATCTCGTAGTACCAAAAAGGAAATGTTCAAAAAACAAAAGGATAGGAGTACGCCAAAAGGACATAGGAACTATTCTGGAAGAGCTCTCAATAGCCAAAGCTGGAACAATTTGGGCAACAAAATATATAACATAGTATTGGATTATAACCCCAAATATAAAACTATTACCCATGATTCCAAGCCAAAAAAAACCAAATTTGCCATCTACTTGATTCCAACTCATAGTGACCCTATAGGACAGAGTAGAACTGCCTCCATAGGGTTTCCAAGGAGAGGCTGGTGGGTTCGAGCTGCCGACATTTTGGTTAGCAGCCGAATGTTTAACTACTACTCCACGGGGGCTCCCCCCATGATTCCATACCTATATAATTAAATAAATAAATAGGGAAAAAAGACAGGTCTTCCTTACAGAAGAAATCCAAATAATATACGTAAATATTTTCCCCTCTAGGAAATGGAACTTTCTCCCCTTCTTGATCGTGAGCTGAACTTAGAGATTTGCTTCCAAAAAATAGAGTATGGAAAGGGAGAAAGAAAGGTAACTTTACTGTGGAAAAACATGGAAAACACTTGGTCAGGTAGTGACCAAGGTTAACTTCATCAGTAATAAGTCATGTTGACAGCATATACCCCATACTATGATGTGATGAGAAGGGCACGTCCCCTCTATGCTATCATTCCCATGCAACTAATAATGAGAAAAACATCCAGCAGAGCCAAAATTGAGGAAAATACTACAAAATACTTGAATAGTACTCCTTAAAACTGTCAAGGTCATGAAAAACAAGAAAAGACCAAGAAACTGTCATAGACCAGAGGAGCTTAAGGAAAAATGATGACTAAATGCAATGTGGTATTCTGGACTGGATCCTGGGACAGAAAAAAGACATTAGTGGAAAAGCTGGGGAAAAGTGAATAGCCTGGAATTTAATTAATAGTAATGTACCAATATGGGTTTCTTACTTTTGACAAATGTACCATGGTTCTGTAAGATGTTAGCAATAGGGGAAACTAGGTGAGGGTCATAAGGGAACTCTCTGTACTATGTTTACAACTTTTCTGTATACCTAAAATTATTCCAAAATAATTTATTTTAAAAACTACTTCATTTAAGATTGGGATGAATAGAAGGATGACTTCAAATGCTAAAGAGCTCCAGAAGAGAAGTAAAGAGAAGGAAAAGAAATAAAATACATCAGGATCAAAAAGGAAAAACTAAAATTAACATTATTTGAGATGAAATGATTGTTTACATAGAAAATCCAAGACAATAGGCAAACTATTAGAACTAATAAGGCTTCAATTAAGTTGCTGAGTCTAATATCAATATATCATCAATACACACAAACACACATTTGCTTATACAACAGCAATAAATAATTGGAAAATGTAGATATTTTAAAGATACCATTACAATATCAATAAAAAACTATAATTTATCGGAATGAGTCTAACAATAAGATGTGCAAGGTCTTTATAAAGAAACTTAATTTTTTCTATTGAAAGATATAAAATAAAAATGGAAAGATAAACCATGCTCACGGGTGGAAAAACTCTATATCATAAAGACATCACTTTTCCATAAATTAATATACATGTCAAAATGGCATGGGGGCAGTGTCTGACCTCCTCTAGCCCCACAAGGGGAAAGGAGAACCAAGATCAGCAGTGAAAGGCTGACTCCCACGAGGCAGAGGCCAGACAAGCCTCCTCTCTCCACCATCTTTACCAGTTCCGACACCAATTGTCCCTCCCACAACACTCTTCACTTTTCCGCTGGGTTTGATAATTCATTGCAATGGCTACACAGAAATCACAGACAATACTCACAATTATGGGGTTTATTAGGGAAGGAATTACAATTCAGGCTCAGGAACACTCACGGATACAGTTCCTCCATCAGGATAGCTGCTTCCCAGCTGTGCTCGCAGGCACACCTCTCCCTGGCCCTAGGCCTCTGCCCAAAGGCACTCAGCTTTCTCTCTCCCTGGGCCGGGAAGCCCACCACGCCGTCTCCTGCTGTCGGGTCTCTGCTGCCAGGTCTCTACTGCCACTGCTTCTCACCATCTTCAGGGTTACAACTCTCTCTCTCTGACTCCTGCTTGGAGGAGCTTTTCGGCATAGGGATCCTAGGCGCAAAGGACATGCTCTCTACTCCTGGTTGTTCTTCATTGGTGCTGGTGGTATCTTCTTTCTCCTGCCTCTGGGATGGCTCACCTCAAGCCCATCGGGATGGCAAAACTAACCATTCCCCTTCATGGGCCACAATTACTCTATCACACAGTCCCGCCCAATCACTTCAATGGGAATTACAAGACCATGGCTAGAAAGGCCACACACGGAAGTGATCTATCGCTCTGCAACAAAATAGTAAAATTCCAATCCAAATCCCATCAGAATTTTTATGCGTTATTTTCAGGGTACTTCATTTTCACTGAGGGATCGGCCAGAGGACAAGCTCCACAGAGCAATGACAAGTTACGACAGACCCTTCTCTTCTTTGCCATCGTCCCAGGGATGTGGGGCCTGTGCTTCAGTCCCTATTCACCCCATAGAGAGATAAACAGGCAAGTCTTACTTAGGTCAGGCCTTTGACTGGGGTGGATTTCCACATCGGCTGAGTCCTGTGTTTTCAGAAGAAGAGCAATGAAGAAAATTGGTCCCTGCTATTTCTATTGCTCAGGGACCAAAGCCTCTTCTATTCTGATTCCTAGCCAGCCAGGACATAATAAATAATCCAACCCACGGAAAAAACACCTTCATTTTATTCCATGAGTTTATAAATCAGCTTGTTACTCAGTTATCCCCTGACTTCATCTATTATTTTTCTCCATCACTCCACCAGTGAGGATAGTGTCCTGCAGGAAAAACTTACATTTTGAAACGTGCATTTCATCTTCTTCCAATATGGAAAAGCAGACTCAGTGAAGAAGGAACAGCGCCCACTGCCAGTTTTCCGCTTGGAAACAAGCCTTGGAAAGGCTTCCAGGAAGAATCTAGTAGGAAGATGACTCTATCAGGCAGGGTCAGGAGTTTATGGCTGGCAGCTCAGATGGGCGACTTCACATGACCCGCTCTGAGAAGAGTTGGCTGCTTCTTCCTGTGTAAATCTCTGTTCTTCTCGTCTGAAGGAAGCTGTAACACAGCTTAGGTCAAAAGATGAAACCCCAGCAACCGCACCACCGTGTATAAAGTACCTCCCCCATCGCTACCGCTAGTTGCCATTGAGTAGATTCCAACTCATGGCAACCTCATGTGTGTCACCCTAGAGTTTGCTAATCATTTTATCTCGTTTGGTCCTCATAACGATCCTGTGAGTGTTGCCACTTGAAAAATGGGAAAATATATCATTTTACAGGTGGAGAAACAAACCCAGGCTTCAATCTCACAGCTAGTAAGCAGATAAACCTGGCCACCAGGTGGCACAAAAGGTTAAACGCTCAGCTATTTAACTAGAAGTTGAGCGGTTTAAACTCACTCAAAGGCGCCTAGAAAAAAAAGCCTAGAGATCTGCTTCCAAAAGGTCGCAGCCATGAAAACCCTATGGAGCACAGTTCTATGCTGCACACATAGGGTCACCATGTGTGGAAATCGACTCAACAGCAACTGGGAAGCAGACAAGCCAGAACTCTCATGAGAATTTCAAAAACAAGTGTCCTGCACTGTCTCCACACATTCCCTACATCATCACTTTCTGAGGCATTATCCCCCAAATCCTCACCTGTGTTGATCTGTTTAAGCTGCGGTTCAGTCTTGCGTCAGATACCTGGCAGTGACATTTTTACTCATGTAAAAACAAAGAGGCGGGGAGTGGGTGAGGGGAGACTTACTAATAAGTAAGTCAGTTTCCTCAGTCACGGAATCTCAAAGAGCAATCAGCGACACTCCCTGCGTGCTGGGACATTGCTCCTAGGGCCTGAACACAGAGCCAGCACCTGGCCAGCCCACTGCTGACACCGTGTGGCGGAGAACAGAGCTCCGGCCCGTTTCTATCGAGACTCACACCAAGCAAGAGGCTGAGCGCTAGGAAGAAGCAGACCTCCTTCCTCTGTCTTCCCGGGCTCCCCTGGCGACCCCTTCTCTGACCCCACAATACCAGCCCTGGTCAGGGGCTGGTGTACCCCTCCATGGGTGTCTGCCGAGCAATCCTCAGGGTCCGTGCCTCCCGCAACTGCCAAGCACAGTGGCAGTCACATGGCCCTCTAGGTGGCACCTGCTGCCCAAGGCAGCAACCAGCACTCAGGGCACTCTCCAAACAAGGCAGATGAAACAAGGATTTGCTCGTAAAAATAGGCATGAACCAGACACTCGAACACTGGGTCTACTTTGGGGCCCTGTGTTTGCCGCAAACTGTGAGGAGTGGAAGGGGGTCAGAGGTCACCCTGCTGGAAATAGAGGTGGTGGCAAACGGCCTCTTGTGACAGCTACTGAGGTGAATAGCACTGTAGAGGCCGAAATCATCAAGGGACTTGTTCTGACCTCAGTGAGAAAACATTTCAAATCTTAAGAAGCTGCTACTAGTAATGGAGCCCTGGTGGCACAGTGGTTAAAAGCTACAGCTGCTAATCAAAAAGTTGGCAGTGCCAATCCACCAGTTGCTGCTTGGAAACCCTACGAGGCAGTTCTACTCTACCCTATAGGGTCGCTATAAGTCAGAATCGACTCAGCAGCAGTCGTGTTATCTTGAAATGGGGAGTCCCTGGGTGGCGCAAACAGTTACTGTGATTGGGTGCCACAAAAGATTGTTGGTTCAAGTTCACCCAGAGGCATCTTGGAAGACAGGCTTGCCAATCTACTTTTGAAAAATCAGCCTTTGACAACCCTATGGAGCGCAGCTCTACTCTGACACACATAGGGTCACCATGAGTTGGAACTGACTCTACAGCAACTGGTTTTGTTTGTTTGTTTATATTGAAATGGACAATAAGTCCTGGAACATGAAAATGGCTACCTGGTGTGGAGCAGGAATATTGGAAGCCACAGAAAAAGGTCAGCAGAACCCAGATGGAGAGCCCAGACACACCAGACTCCATTAGCAAAGAGTAAGTCGAAGGCATACCAGAAACCCACTGGATATCTTTTATTATGGTATATATTTTTAGATAAATTGTTGTTGCTGCTGTGTGTCCCTGAGTTGGTTCTGACTCATAGCAACCCTATATGACAGAACAGAACTGCCTCGTAGGGTTTCCTAGGCTGTAATCTTTACAGGGAGCCCCGGTGATGCAGTGGTTAAGACCTTGGCTGCTAATCAAAAAATCAGTGGTTCAGATCCACCAGCTGCTCCTTGGAAACCCAGGGCAGTTCTACTCTGTCTTATAGGTTTGCTGTGAGTCAGAATCTACTCTGTGTTAAGGGGTTTGTGTTTTTCGGTAATCTTAACAGAAGCAGACTGCCACATATTTTTCCTGCAGAGTGGCTGATGGGTTTGAACCACCGACCTTTTGGTTAGCAGCATATCACTTGCTTAATCATTCAACCACTGAGGCTCCTCATAGTCAAACTAATATTTGATAAAAATGTGCATATTTCTTTTCCTATAGTTAAGCCAGTCACTGACAAGAGAGCCCACAGCCCTGTTGGGAACATAGACCATGAACAAAAAGGTATAGCAAGTTAGAGTAAATGTTGTGGTTGAGGCAAGCAGAGCGAGTTGTGGAAAAGAGCTCTTCCTCAGGCATCCCTGAAGGCTTCGCATGGGAAGATGGGTAGGGGTCACCAGGAGCACAGAGAGTGCGGCTGAGGGAAGAAAGGCGGGGCACTTGCAGGCCTTGTGACAACATGTGACATGTGACGTTTGATGTTTGGCCTGACGTCCTAGGCTGGGACTGTTAGAGATCTGGAGCCCTACCCGTCCAGTGAGGTCAGCATCTGTAAGAGGAGAGGAACACACTAAGGATTAGCCTGCGGTTTTTATTTGATCCAAAAATGGATCCAAAGCTCTGGTAATCTCATCCTCTCCTTCCAAAGAAGTAAGAGGTCAGGCCCTCAAATGGGGAATGCCCCAGGGCCCCGGCACCGCATCCACCACAGCGCTCACGTGGGAGGGCCAGGGCGCTTCCATTAAAATAGCCTGACAATTTTGTGTCTGCAAGTGACTTTTTTAGTAAAGGACGTTTAAAAAATAATGGTTATTTTTTCCTTCTTATTTCTCTTACCCCTTATCTCGTTTTTCCTTTCAGTTTCCTTAAATGCTTAAAATGATTTATTTTCTGTAACTTTAGGAACAATGTACAAAAAAACCCCATCTTTAGTTACCTAGTACGTGGGCTCTGAGTACATGGGTGATGCAAAAAGTTAACGCATTCGGCTGCTAACTGATAGGTTGGCAGTTCAAGTCCACCCAGAGGGCCTTGGAAGAAAGTCCAGATGATCTACTTCTGAAAAATCAGCCAGTGAAAATCCTGTGGAGAACAGTTCTACTCTGATACACATGGGGTTGTCATGAGTCAGATTCAACTTCATGGCAACTGGTTTTGGTTTACATGGGATCTAAATGATGTTCTTAAATCTACCCTCTCCTCCCACCCCCAGAACAAGTTCTGCCCATGCCTTCCTACCCAGATGACCATGGGCCTGGTCTCCTCAGCCCAGCAGCCCTGGGTGCACACTGAGAAGAAGCAAAGCCAGGGGTGAAATGTCCCATCCATCTTCTGCCAGTGGTGTGCTGCAGCCAGCTCCTACCAGCTCACAAGAGCCTGTTCCTCAATTTTCAGGAATTTTTTGTGAGCCAGTTGTTAAATATAGACATTAGTAAAAGTTAAATTATCTACACTTTCAATTAATCAAAGCTAAAAACAAAGGTAATAAATACTCAAAACTTACTACTTCCTAATTATTTTACTACTGTCTATGCTTTTGAGGTTCTTTACATCAATTATATCTGCATAGTGGAAATACTATATAATGATGTGCTACTGTGAATCTCTTCCCAACTCTAGGCTAGTGACATCACATTGTAAGAGTGGGAGTATTTACACCACGGAAATCAGTGCTTGATTTATTGTTTTGTTGATTGTCTAGAGTTAAGAAAGTGATGGGGAAATGTTAATCATGCAGATTAAATTTAAAAGAGCATCATATCTGTGGCTGATACTTTGTGACTAGCTCAAAAAATTGAGGACGTATTCTTTCAGCATTTGAAAACTATGCTTTAGAGAGGAAGTCGCTCACATCATTGACGAATGAGCAAAATTCCGAACTACATCTTTCTGGTTTTCTGTTGTCTTACACATTCACATAGAAGAAAATATCGTTCAATGTCTCTGTCACAACTGCACTCATGCATCAATGAAAGCATTCTGTGACAGTCAATAAGCTATACATAATTTATAAAAAAGAGTGTTGTTTATTTTATTCTTATTTGTAAATTGTGTCCCACACATCCTTTATATCAGTAAAATTTATAATGAACTTATGTACATACAGATACGCACACATTTTTCTTCTGGAGGGCCCATAGTTAAACATTTACCAGCACACCAGAAATCTTCTCTGGGCTTCACGTCCGTGGCACACAACCAGCACCTATCAAGACAGCAAAAGCTTTGGCTGGTGTTAGTTGCCGTGTTTTCTGCTGGAAGGATCACTGAATGGAGAGTCCAGGAAGACCCAGGTTCTTGTCTTGATATCGCCATTCACTAGTACCTGCCTTTGGACAAGTCACTCAGCCTTTTTCGATATACCTCGGTGTCCTCATGTGCGAAAAGGAAGGCATTGAACAATATGAACCATAAAATCACTTCTGGCTCTAAAATGTTGTGATTTATGCATATGTGAGGAAGGGATGATTTTGAAGTGGCAGGAGAATAAACCAAGAGGATTTGGCAGTACAAGTGCACCAGTCTAAGGATTCCCAATCCTACACTTCAGCGCACGACATCATCTGTGAGGTCACACTAAAAAAAAACAAAACTTGTTGCCTTCAAGTGAATTCTGACTCATGGCTACCCCATGTGTTACAAAGTGGAACTACTCCACAGGGTTTTCTTGGCCGTACTCTTTTATGGAGGCAGATCGCCAGGCCTTTCTTCCATGTGCTGCTGGATGGGTTCAAAGTGCCAGTCTTTAGATTAGTAGTCAAGCACATATTGCTTGTGTCATCCAGGGACCTTGATAGAGTTTTCAATGGCTGTGACCTTTGGGAAGTAGATCGCCAGGCCATTCTTCTGAGGTGCCTCTGGGTACATTAGAATTATCGACCTTTCAGTTAGTAGCTGAGCACTTAACCATTTGTGCCACTCAGGGACTCCTGAGGTCACTGTTGATGTCATTGTGATTGATTCTGACTCATGACAACCCCATGTGTACAGAGTAGAACTGCCCCATAGGGTTCCCCCATGTTGCTTTGGTTACTACACTTTTAATAGGAATTGCATGAAATTCAGCAGCCAATGGGGAGGAGAGATGCCTTACCCACGAAGAAGTCTTTCAAGCTCTGGGTCAGCTTGAGATGACAGAACATAATTCGCTTGTGGGGATAAGCGGTGAGAAAGGGTGCGGATATGATCCTCAGCAAGGGCACAGCTGTCCTAAATTCCTCAGCCCCTGCCCCTCTTCCTCTGGACTCAGGTTTTACTGCTCCCACGGAGTGTCTCGAGTGCAGAGTTTTCTTCACGTGTCAGGAGCAGACCTAGCACAGGGTGCTCAATAACCCAATCAGTGATGGCCCATGAAATATAATAAGTAACAGCTCTCACAGTTCTTTTGCAGCCTTTGTACTGTTGGGCAGGAAATGGTTAAGCAAGGCTGCCTCCAGCCCAGGCAGCCCAGTCACAGCCAGCCAGTGGGGGCGGGGCAGCCGATTAATAACACTGCACAGGAAGTGTCAAGCCTCTACTTCTCTGTCCAGTGGGGAAATCCATTTTCAATTCTGACCTCAATCAGGAAGTTACTCTTTCTGCCAAAGGGAGTGGAGTGCAATCATCCCCATCCCCACAGCACAGCAGAACCAGAAGACAGAGTGTAGTAGAAAAGCAACGGCCCCAGAGGCAAAGCAAAATCGGGGGACAGGCAGAGCAGACAGTATGAAGGTGACCCAAGCCTTCTTAGTAGTACAGTGATAAAACAATCCTAATTGGAGTCGCTGGGTGGCAAAGTGGTTAAGCGCTCAACTATTAGCTGAAAGACTGGTAGTTCGAACACACCCAGAGGCACCTGGGAAGACAGACCTGACGATCTGCTTCGGAAAGTTCCTAGTCTTGAAAACCCTATGAAACAGTTCTACTCTGTACACATGGAGTCGTCATGAGTCGGGATCAACTCGACAGCAACTAACAATAACAACATCATGTACTCACTGCTCCGGAATAAGAAAATGGCCACCTGATATAGAACAGGACTAGTTGGAACCACCAGAAAAGGTCAGCAGAACCTAGATCTAGACACAGTGTGTCACATTGCTGAAAGCTTCCTTAGCAAACCTTTGGAAGGTATACCATAACCCCACTGGATATCTTTTATTATGGTATATACTTTTAAACTAATATAGTGTAATATATATAGATATAGATAAAGATATATACATGTATATAGTTCTTATCTCATTTTTTGTCTTTATAACGATCTAAATTGAAGAATGCTTCTGGAAATTGTTTCAGATTGACAACTGGCCCAGGAAGTCATGGTTAAAATCCAGGATCTAATGCTTAGGGTGACAGGAACTGGGTGAGCAGTCCTCCCCCTTCCATTTTATGGAATGGAGTCTTCAGGAGGCCTGTTTCCATCTAGATGTGCTATCACGTTTACACGTTCACACCGTCCATCAGCCAAGGGCCAACCAGGAAAACAGAAGGCACCTCAGGCAATTACAACCAAGAGAGTTCAGTGAAGGGAACTGGTTACCCAGGTGATGGAGGAGCTGAGAAGTCAGACAGGGACAGTGAGGTAACCCTCAGGCGGTAAGGACAAAGGGAAGGACCATTATGGGAGCTACAGCTACTAAGGGCTTTCCAGAGGGGACTGGAGATGTGGAGGAGAGAAAGCTCCTGCTGGGGAATTGATCACAGGCAGAGAGGGAGGAAAAGAAATACCTTCCCCCACACCCCACCTACCCCACACCCCAGTGTTCCAGTGGCTGAACTCAGCCAGGCTAGGTTCCCTGCTGGAATGAGGAATGGATCTGAGGGCAAACAGGTCCAGAACCAGCACACATACTATCATTTAGTTCTGGGAGCAACCCCAAGAGCAGGTATTATAATCTCTGTATCACTGATGGAGAAACCAAGTTTCGGAGCCCTTATAGACCAACAGAGCCAACAGCACACAGCAGTAAATGGCAGAGCTGAGACTGAAACGTGTATCTTCCATCTGTAGAGCCCACCCTCTGTCCATTCTCCTTATTTGGCCCTGCAGTGGTAGGGGGGCAGGCATGTCTATTTAGACAGCATGGCACTTCCAAGCTAGTTCAATGGTAGTGGTCCTTAACCTCCTGCTCATTTCTGTGCCAGGAGCCACAACCAGGGCACATGGTGCTCTGGCTTGAGGGGAGGCCATTGTGGGCCAGGACTGCCAGCCAGGGTGGTGAACTCATGGAAAGACATTGCCTGAGCTCCCTAAGCCTCCCGTAAAGGCCTCTGTGTGCTCTTCAGAAGGGAAGAGCAATGGGCCAGCACATAGGCTGTGCCAGCTAATTATTTAGCCCTCCTTCTGCTCACTGGAAGCCCCGGCCCTGCTGGAGAGGCCGGCGTTCTGTGTTCCTGATGTCAGATGGCCTGGTTCCACCTCTCCGTGGGGTTGGTATTTGGTTGATCTTTTTAGGCTCCCATTTGGCTCATAAAACTCAAACATCTGCTGGGGTCCTGTGGTAGACTTCAGAGTGGAGAGGGATGGAGAAGGGGAGGGGAGGAATGGGGGGACTAGAGCAGCCTTTCTGGGAAAGTTAATGGGGAGCCTTCTTCAAGCCAGAGCCCTGAACCGCCCCGAAGAGAAGAGAAAGGGGAAGGAGAAGATGAATTTTCATGGAGTTTTGTTGGAAAGCCTGAAGCAGAAGCCGTGGATGATTTTCCTCCATTGCATTGCTTCCTCCAACTGTTCCTTTTCTCACCAGTTGGCTATTATTTTCTAACGCATTTTGATAATTACTTTATCAATCAAGAAAGATAAACAAAAGCCTAAAAATACATTCAAGTGAATGAGTTCCCAGAGCCAACAAATCTTCAGTACTCTGATTTTTGTGATGTTTTTACAGACATGCTCGGGAAACAGTTTAAGGACACGATTCCTCATTCATTGACGGTTCATTACATAAACCAGCCCATGCCCTCTCGGCTCTCACACACAGGGCCAAAGAATTCAACGAGTTAAGGAAATGCTATCTAAGCAAAATAAACCCATGGAAAAGACTCACCCAAAGCCATATTCTTATAAAAATGACCCTTGGCCTTTGATTTGCTTATTAAACCAACAGATTCCTCGTTTAGATTACTGATGGAGAGAGCACTTCCTGTGCCACCTTTTAAAAAAGTAAAATGTAGGGAGTTTATATGATTGCAACTGTTTAGATACAAAAAGTGCCAGTTACTCAGCAAATACAGCTCATACTTCAGAAGCCAAAATGTTGTCTAGTTATGCCCTATGAGTGACTGGACATAAACCCAGCCCATTAACCTCATGTGTGATCAGAGAGTGGCTTAGCCCAGCCAGGCTGATTAAGGGCCCCCGGGGGAGAAGCCAGGGAGCAGTCATTTGGGAAGAGGCATTAGCTTCAGCTTCTGCATTAGTTCTAAGTCCATGACTTTGCTTGGAATGAAAAAGTCACTGGAGAAAATCATCGTGCCCTACAGAAAAGGCTGTCATGACATGCCGCACCCCAGCCACTCCACCCCCAGTTTCCATTGCCCAAAGAATGTCTGCCCCTACCTACCAGTCAGGGGTCTGGATTTTCCTTCCTACCAAGAACAGCACAGGACTAACTTACTCAGTGACTATTCCCCACAATCCATAGCAGATACTATAGGGATAGCAGACCTGAAGGAAACCATCCAACTTATAGCTGCTCACGTAAAAGCCATCAGGAGAATCGTGAAATGATTCTCCATATGGTGCCCTGAAGCTTCCAAAAACTATACGAGAAAGGGGCTTGGAAGGAATTCTTTCCTTTACGGAGACAAGGAGGATTTAAGCCAAGCATCTGTGGCAACCTGGAAAAGACACTCCTCCTGACACCACCCCCACTTCATCCCCGGGGTGGCTGAGAGGATCGGCTTGCGACGGCCCAGGCACACAGGGTCACCGACGCTGGCTGGCTGGGCTTTTCCATTAACCAAGCGTATGTTTTCTAGCATAAATGAACTCTACAGTTATATTGTGTGGAGGCTTCGGGACATGGTTTGCCAAATGGAAAAACATTTGGAGGTTGGGAAAATATCTTGCACATAAATTACTGAAGGCGCAGAGAATCTGAAAGAGGGGTGGAATCAGAAGCCAAGGAAAAGCCGGGAGGGTGCCAAAGTAAAAATGGAGAAAAAGAGACAGGGAAGCGATATAATGATTTCTCTCAATGACCTGCCTTCAAACCGAAAGGCAAGTTTCTAAGCCTTGTCTGAGTCTCCTAAAAGCCATGCGCCTGAGTATTGGGAAATATCCTTTAAATGGCTAGATTGCTTCCCATTTTACATCCTTTCTGAGCGGAGCTCTCCATCGATTATGTTAAGTGCTGGCCACGGGTGAGAAACACAAAAAGCTCATTGTCTTTGACTGTGGCAAAGGCCAGTTAAACACTTGTTAATTTCCTGATTTATGACTCTGAAGAGCTGGAACTGAGAGGGGGGCTTCCTCTCCCTCCCTCCCCCGCCCCCCTCTCTCTCTCTTTGGTGGTAATGGTGGAAACTATTAAAACAGAGGCAGATCAGGAAGTTTGTGATAAAGAAAAGCCAGGCTCTCGTCTGACATACAATCTCTCTCTTGGCTTAAGTAAACTTGCTCCTTCAAGGCTGCCATCAACAGAGTCCGGCTCACGTTTCACCGCTAAATCTGAGTCAACAATCTCTAATCTGGACACTGGGTTCAGAATCCAGGCTCAGGTTGCATTTGGAAGCTGACAGCGGGGACGAGAGTGGAGAAAAATACAGCCTTTGTTTCTGGTCTGCTCGTCCCAACCAAGCTGAGCTGAGGTCATATGTCGTTTTCTGTCATCAACAAGATAAAAGTTTGCACCTCACTGGCCCTGAAATGGCTCTCCTGCCATTTATATCAAGGCCGAGTAGCTCTCTGCCCCAGAATCAGAGGGCCAAGTTTGTGGAGAGCTGAGATTTGGAGTCCTTTTCATCTTTCTGACATGTGATACCGTGACATAGGCAGCCCTCTCTGGGTTGCTATGCAGATATACAATTTCTGAAAAGTTACACCCGGAAAACAAAAACCCAGGGCTGGATTAGCATTTCATAAAGAACAGGGATGAAATGTGTAGCAGTTAGGCTAAAAAGCTAAAAAAAAAAAAAAAGAGTGAATTAAAGTTTCATGAAAACAAACTCTGTTTTGAAGGGATCAATAAGTATAAAAGTATCTTACTGCATTCCTGTCTTTGGTCCTGAGCCCTAGTCCAGCTGCTGTATGTGAAGGAGATACTAGGAGCCAAATGGGAAGACAGGGGAGGCCTTGGTGCCGGTGGGGGCTCAGGGGTGCTGGGGCGTGTGAAAGAAAAAGAGCCTCTATTAAGTGCCGTTGTTTTATAAAACTCTTTTTTTTTTTTTTCCTATCTATAATTGTTTTTATTTTGTAATAGTTCTTCCCCTTTATTTAAATAAACCTAGAAAGAAAAAATGCCACATTGTCTAAAGGTTCTGGATAAGTATGCTTCAGCATCCAACTTCCCTTCCCTTACCAAGGTCAAGGGCATGGTGTCCAGAGCGCATCCATTCACATGCTAGCCTTTCCCCCCTAATATTTTTTCAAGTATTTCCAACACCAGAAACCATTTTATTTGGAACATTCAAATGAAATGTGATGTATTGGCACGAGAAGCAGGAGAAGAGAGATGATAAGAGGTTTTCCTTGTTTTCCCCAAGACCCAGTGCCTTTTAGTTGAGACCCTTGTATGCTGCTCTTGTGGTGCCTTCTGTCCACACAGCTGTGGAGGTGGTGATTCCTCACCCACTGCTCAGAGCACCAGGGCTTCCCAACAACCACAACTGCAGAAGCTCTGGAGGGAAGCCCAGCACAGGAAATGGGATGGGGGTGTTTTGAAGGACACAGAAGACATGGAGGAGATTAGAGGAACTCAACTGATACTGCTTCAACAGCAGCCAGGGATCTATACACCAAATTACTTAGTCCACGAGCAGACATTGAGTGCCTGCTCCGTGCTCCGTGCTGGAAATGCAAAGATGAGCTAGACCTGGTCCTTGCCTTTAAGGAGGTTCCAATCTGATTAGAGGAAGGCAGAAGAGCTATGAAGTGAATCCCCTAAGCATTTCTATTTGTTGGATTATGAGGCCAGCAATGTTTGCAAGGAAGAATTATCTTCCAGGACAGAAAGATTTGTTAGGTAAAGAAGACGTGGGCAATTGACCTTTTCGGTAGCTTACAAGATGGGAACCATTTTTACGCTCCTCTATGTTACTTCTAGGGTTGATGCTCCAGTCGCTCTCAAAGATGAGATTCCATATGGGAAAGTGGTACCCAATAAATGCTCCTTCATTCATGCATGGAGGCATCCATCTATTTACAAGAGGGAAGCCAAAATGAGTAGGCTAGTTAAGAGCATGGGCTCTGGGATCAAACTGCCTGAATGTACCTCCAGGCTCTGACACTTACTTAGCCTCTGTGTGCTTAGTTTCCTCATCTGTAAAGTGAGGGTGACAATAGTACCTACCTCACAGGGTTGTTGTGAGATGTAAATGAAATAAATGCAACTGAAAGGCATTTAGAAAACACTGGGCAAATGCAGGGGCCTATCTACGGAGTAATAGCTTCTGTGGCAATTAAAGTGCTGAATGATCTCTCACAGCCGGCTATGGAAACTGCCACGGCCAATAGAGACTGCTCATTCATGCCCCTCCTCAAGCTGTGCCCAGGACTCGGGCCCTACCTGCCATACCTTAGTGAAGCCTCTGGTAAATGCTCATTAAAATGTGTGGTGGTGTCTATTCCTTCTTGGAGGGCTTCCCTGTCTGTTGGTTTGGTCCAACTGTGCACATGAGGAATGAGGGAGGAAGGAAAGCATCTTCCATTTCCAGAAGTCTGGAAGTGAATTGGAATGACATCACAAGGCGTGTGTTCTATCGGCTGATTCAGATTCAAACCAAGTTACAACCTGAGTGGATGCTGGTATATCTGCAGCTGTGGCACCATCGAAAGAGCACTGTACTTGGGGGCCAGAAAAAAACCAGCAGCTATCAAGTTGACTCCAACTCATGACGACCCCATGTGTATCAGAGTAGAACCGTGCTGCATTGGGTTTTCAATGGCCGATTTTTTGGAAATAGGTCTCTAGACCTTTCTTCCAAGGCTCCTCTGGGTGAACACTAACCTCCAAGCTTTTGGTTAGCAGCCTAGCGCATTAACCGTTTGCACCATCCAGGGGGGCAGTGGGTTTAAATTTGTCTCTACTTACTAGCTGAGTGACCTGAGCAGGTTACTTAACCTTCCTGACAGTACTTTCCTCACTCAGAAAAATGAAGCTCACACTGCCTATAGCATGTGGCTTTGTGAGAATTGACCTAGATAGTTTAGCTGCTGGTCAGCCAGGGATCCAGGGGCCCAGCCTAGAAGTGAGTGAGGCTTCAATGCAGCCCCTGTATTCTGGGCAGAATGACACAGCCCCGTATGGCTCCTGCATCTCTACTGCTGCTCTTGGTTAACATCCTTCAGCCATCTAGACAAGTACCATGCGAGAAAGCCCACAGCTTGCAGTCTAAAAAATCAGAACAATGGGAAATGGACAAAAGCCCCTGGCCCCTTTCTCCCTACCCCAGGAAATCTATTGCGGGTGCCAAAGTGCCAAAGTGCCTCTATCCTTTCTTTCTCTGTCTGAGCTGCTGAGGCAGGTCCCCAGCCCAGCCCCCTCAAGCTGCACCCACAGATACAATGAAAGTCCTATTTTTGGTCTTGTCTAAAACCAGGTGTCAGGAGCAGTAGCAGTCAATTTGTCTTTTTTTCTCCCCAAACACAATATAAATGTCAAGATACCATCATTTCATAGTTTAGGCACCAAGGGACCGATCTGATCTCTGCCCTGTGGCCTGAGTCATCATCATCTCAGGCCCTAGCGAGGCAGCTCAGCATCCTGACAAGGAGTGTGGACACTGGGGACCACTGCTGGGCTCTGCCACTTACTATTTGTGGCACCTTTAACAGAAAACCCCTTTGTGCATCACTTTCTTAGTCTACGGAATGGGGAAGATTACAATACTAGTGCCTTCCTCACAGGGCTGTTGTGAGAATTAAACACGTGAATGTGTGTGAAGTCCTTAGAAAGGTACCTTGCCCAGAATAAGCACCTGATGGATGTGGGCCATTTTCCGTTTCTAAGCCAAAGTCCCTCTTTTCACTAGAAGAATCCCAGACACCGGTGGCAACTGTTCATTCCATCTGCAGCCGAGAAGATAGAACAAGAAGCACTCTGAGTATCAAAGATTAACTTTCCAACTACAAATGTGTCCAAGGGTCAAGGAATTCACTAATCTCTAAGGTTCTTCTGGATAAAAAGTGTATTGGTTCCATGATTGGCGATCACTGCCCATCCAGGAACATGAGGACAGTGACTGAGTCTTGTCCCCTTTGTGTTGCTCCCAGCACTGAGCGCTGGCCTTGCATACGAAAGAAGCCCAAAGATGTGCTGAATGACTGGCTCAGGCGGGGCTGGCACTGGCCCCTCCCTGAGCACCAGAAACACAGGATGAAACTCTGCAGTCTTCCTGTGTTGGCCACTAAATGCACTAGTTTTCAGAGTCCTAATGGCGCAGTGGCTAAGCACTACGGCTGCTAACCAAAAGGTCGGCCGTTCGAATCCACCAGCCACTTCTCGGAAACCCTATGGGGCATTTCTACTCTTTGGAATCGACTCGATGGCCACAGGTTTGGATTTTTTGGTCACTGTCCTCTTCTATTACAAATCTAGCAGGATAAAAGTATCCCAACTCAGCAAATGGTTTCAGTTCCAAAGGCTGTTAATAACTCTTCAAGGATGCAAAGTTAGGAATGCCACAGCACCTACCTCCAAGGAGTCCAGATGACATGGCAGACTGGGTACAGTGTGAGAAGTGGTCTTCATTCCATTTAAACAAGAACCACGGGGGCCTGAGGGAGAAGCATTTAATTGCACCTCAGGGGACTCATGCTTGACTTCACGAAGGGGCAGCAGGTAAACTGAGATCTGAAAGGGGTGGTTTACTAGTTTTATTTTAAAAATAACAATAATGAGAGCTTTCCACGTGCTAGGCCTTGGAGGTATGAGGCAAATAAAACATGCTCCCGTCCTCAAAGAGTTTGCAGACAGGTGAACTGCTGAATAAGCAGAATTTGTTCTATACAAAGAAGGAGGTCAGCATGGAGGGACGCCTGCTCTAGCAGGGGAGGGAGGAGGTGGTTCCAGCAGGACGAGAAAAGTATCACCTGAGCAGTTGGGCTAAGTCTTGATGGGCTACAGAAATTGCTAAGGAAAAGGAGGGGAAGACATCCGAGGCAGAGGCAGCTCTGTGGGCAAAGGCACAGGAGGGGAAAGAGAACAGGGTATCAGGAAGCAGCTCCTAATTCAGCACAAGAGGTCTGCAGGTGGGAGCTGGGGCAGGCAGTGTGAGCGGGCAGGGCTGGAAAGGCCACACTGTGCCCTTAGCTTTGCCTTTGCAGGCAGCAGGGAACCACTGAAGAACTGTAAGCAGGGTACGACTTGTTCCAGGGTGGGCTTCCTCCTGTTGAAACTGATAAGGGTCAAGGAAGATAAGAATCTGGCCTTTAAGGTAGAGTGCAGTCAAGAAGGGTGAGGGAATCAGCATGAATCTTGAGTGTCTTTGCACCTGGGCCTCAACCTGTGCCATGCGGGCAGCATGAACTGGCACACACAGGCCCGCTTGCAGCTCGAGCTGCCCTTCCAGTGTTGGGGAGACCCCTGCAAGGGGAGGGCAGCTTCAAAAAACTGTACAGTTACACAAAACAAAGAAAGCATCCAGAGAGATCCCCTGTGAGACCAAGAAGTGATCCATCTTTCCCACAGCCCCACCAACCCCATTAAGTGTAAACCATGTGGGCGGGGTTGGGAGCTTTACTCTTTGCCAGTCTCACCTTAGCACCAGGCACCGGGCCTTGTGTCCAGTGGTGAGTTGATAACTGACAAGGAAGTCACTGCTGAGTGTCCTCAGCACTGCTCCACATCCAATTAGGTGTAACAGGCCGTCACCATTAACACTCAACCCTCTGGCTTAGTTTAAAATGAGGGCTACTTCAGAATAAAACTGAATCACTGTCACAAATGTGCAGGAAGTCAGAATGACTCTTCGTCAAGATATTGACAGTTTTCATGAGATTAGTTTTCTTGGTTTGAAAACTTACAGACATAGTCTCATGGGACAATTCAGTCAACTGACATGGTTCATAAAGTTTATGTTCTACATTTTAGTTTAGTGAATATTGTCTGGGGTCTTAAAAACTTGTAAGTGGCCATCTAAGATACAACTATTTGTTTGCAGCAAAAGAGAAGGAAGGAAACCAGAGAATCAGAGAAGGAACCTGACTAGTTGTCTCCATGAACCACAGCCTCTTCTACCTTGAGACCAGAAGAACTAGAGTGTACCCAGCTACCATTACCAAACGTTCTGATCAGGGTCGCAATAGATGGATCCTAATAGAAAGGGAGAAAAACGTGGAACAGAGCTTCAAATTCTCAAAGAATCCAGACTTACTGGACTCATTGAGACTGGAGGAATCTCCTAGACTATTGCCCTGAGATACTCTTTAGACCTTGAACAGAAACTATCCCCTGAAGTCACCTTTTACCTAAATAGCAGTGTAGCTCAAAAAGTAAAGAATGTCACCCTTGAGTAAGCTGCTCTGTTAAAAAAATTATCTCTAAGAGACCAAATGGACAACAGTTACTCTAAAGCATAGATGAGAAGGTTGGTGGGCAGTGAGACTAAGTTAATGGGAATGGAACAACTAGAATGGAAATAATGAAAATGTTGACCCAATGTGAAGAAATGTAACCCATGTCACTGAATATTACGTGTAGAAATTGTTGAATAGGAACCTGTTTTGCTGGGTATACTTTCACCAAAAATACAATAAAATATTAAAAATAAATAAAGTTAATGGTAATAATAAAAAAGATATTGACATTTTTTCTCCAGACTGAGCGTATGGCCTGAGCTCTGCTGCCAAACCTCCTGGGTTTGAATCCCATTGTGCAAGTCACTGGCTGTGTGACTTTCGGTGATACCAAACTCACTGAGCTTAGGGTTGTTCGTGTACAATACAGAGAAAATAATAGTACCTTCCTCATAGGGTTACTGTGAAGATTAAATGAGGCTAATGTACATAGGGAGACCTAGTGGCACAATGGTTAAGAGCTCAGCTGCTAACCAAAAAGTCAGCAGTTCGAATCCACCAGCCACTCCTTGGAAACCCTGTGGGGCAGTTCTACTCTGTCCTATAGGGTTGCTATGAGTCAGAATTGACTTGATGGCAACGGTTTTTTTTTTTTTTTTTTTTGGTGAATGCACATACGCTCAACACATGCTAGCTATTGTTTATATTTGAAGTCCCTGGGTGGTGCAAACAGTTAACATGCTCGACTGCTAACCAAAAGTTTAGAGGTTTGAGTTCACCCAGAGGTGCCTTGGAAGAAAGGCATGGTGATCTATTTCTGTAAAAATCAGCCGCGGAAAACCCCATGGAGCACAGTTCTACCCTGACACACATGGGGTCACCACAAGTCAGAACTGACTTAACAGCAACTGGTTGCTTGTTCATATTATTATTTCTATTTCTCTTTATATATTGTTATAGTGGCCTAAGAGAATTTTGCATTCAGGGGATACTGAGATGAAGAGAAGGAGGAGGAGGAAAGGTGTTCTGATGTCTTATGAGATGCCACAGAATCTTCTCATGTCAGAACAAAGGTACCTTTTGTTTCCAGAAGGGTCAGAATGTTTGCTCGACTATCTTGGACTACAGACAAAAAGCAAAATCAATATCCTGGGCGATTGTATCTATGGCCAAGTCCAGATGAATAATGGGATCAAGGACTTTACACCAGACAGCCACAGCCTGATGTCCCAGCCCCTGGCACATCCTCGGCTGAGCATGGGGAGTCAGAGTTGCAGTCATAAATATGACCTCGCACCAGGACATCTCAGAGATTCCCTCCGGCTCCAATAGAGAAAGAATCCACAGGGTGGTCACACAGAGGAAACTGCTGATGATTTCTAAGTTTTTAATGCCCCGGTGGAGCAGTGGTTAAAGTGCTCAGCTGTGAACCTAAAGGTCAGTGGTTTGAACCCACCAGGCTCTACATGGGAGAAAGATGTGGCAGTCTGCTTCCATAAAGATTTACAGGCTTAGAAACCCTATGGAGCAGTTCTACTCTTTCCTATAGGGTTGCTATGAGTCGAAATTGACTCTATGGCAATGGGTTTGGTCTTTTTAGTTTAACCAAACTCAGTGTGGGTCTCAGGACAAGTCAATTCATCTCTCCAGGCTTCAGTTCTCTCCATGTGAAACAAGAGGATTGGATTAAATCTACATTAAGTAGAACTAGGAATTAATGTACTTGACACCTTAGAAACTTTCTGATGTTTAATTTAGGTACCAAGGAACAATCAGATTGATACCTCCTATTCACATAAAGCTAAAGCAAACTCATCTGCTAGCCCACGGGGTGAGATGGTATACCGATGTGCATGGAACCCGTGGAGGAGGTTTGCAACCACTGGGTGGTGCATTCTGAGCCTTAGACCTGAACTCTGGGAGCCAGAAAAGATCAGGGCTTGGAGAGAACTTGGGAAGGGATACCACACAGTCTACAGGCCCAAGAACTCATCCAACACACTTTTATGTTTTCAACAGTGGATGTGGTTGCAAAGCAGAGCTTTGAACAGACCAGGTGCGCTCTTTGTTGAAGAGAAGCATGATCCATAGCAGGTTAGGAAGGCGCAGCGTCACGCCTGTATCTCACCATCTTTTACAACTTTCTAGTTTTATTTTTAAACAATTTTTTCCCTTTCCCTCTTCAAAAGAGAAACACCTTATATAGCAAGGAAAATGAAAACAATAGTCATAACAATGAAAAAGCAAAATAAACACATGTAAGTGCATTTTTTTCATAGAGATTTATTTTTGTTTGATGAATCTAACACCAGTCAGGGAGAGAGGAGAATGTTGTGAGCCCAACAGGACAAAGAGTACCCAGAGGGGGCTGCTTCTTCTTGCGTGGGTGGGTTTGGTGTTGGTGTTTGTTTGTTTGTAATTTGTTGCTGGAGTTGCTTCTTTTGTTCACTTTTATAAATCTCTCCCCGGGCTTGCGAGCTTCCCGCCCCTCCCCCCTCCCTTCCCCTGCCCCCCAATTTCATTTTAAAAAGCGAGCTCGCTCGCCAGGTGTGTCCCCCAAGCTCTCACAGCTCTAATAAATAAGGAGCACCTGTAAAACAGTAGCTTGACTCGTTAAGTGACTCTGTACAAAGGAGAATATAGAAATACAGTATGTACACCACGTCCACGGGCCGGGGGTGCCTCAGGGCCAGTGCGACCCCCTCCCAGCTTTGCCCACCCGGGACCTGCCACCTCTCCTGCTGCCGTCTCAGCGGCCATGTAGGGCAGGGGGCACCTGGACCCCTCCAGAGGGAACAATTGCTTTATTTGAGTTAGTAAACAGATACACTGAATCACAAGGTGAATTGATTTTTTTTTTTTTTTT
>NW_004443953.1:16628929-16650557 GCF_000243295.1 Trichechus manatus latirostris | reverse complement strand
TTTTTTTCTGTACTCATCAGAATGGGATACTCCACGACTGTCTCACCAACTCAGTGCCAGTACACATGCTCTAGAGGACTTCTGGACTCGCAGCTACAACTGTACAAGTGCACACAAGTAAATCTACCCTGTTATCCTCCACCCACTGATTGAGGATCGAATTGCACATTTCTCTTCACCATGACAGGAGAAAGCAAACAGTGAAACAGAATCATGGGTGATCTTTCTCACTTTCCCTCTTGTTTTCATTGGTTTGTCCATACCATTCTAATAATCATGAAAGGGCTCTGCATATAGAGAGATTGTCTCACTGACTTCCTGGATCACTGAAAACCATCAGGGTTGAAATTTCATCCAAGTCTTTCGAGACGCCCAGCAAATATTCCCCCTCGGATTATTTTACACCTTGAGGGCATTTTGGTCTTCAGTTCAACACTCTTGCTCTGTTCCCAAATGGGGCACTATTTAGGGGAATTTAAAGAGAAAGCTGAGAAGAATAAACATTTACCGAGTTCTCTTGGCATTCAGTCTCTGAAAAACCACAGTATAAACTATTCATGCTGCTTCTTACATCTGTCAAATCAAAAATTAAAAGCCATAAAAGTGTAACACTGAAAATATGGCATTAAAAAGGATAAAGGTGGCTTTTGTAAAAATAACAAGAAAAGTATATTAGCCAATAAAATATTCTAACTCTTCATTTAAAAGTGCATCCTGGGCAGGACAGAGATGAATCTGAAGTGTTGGGACTCCAGTACGATCCCTCTCCGCCGTCAAAACGTGAACAGTATAGGTCCAAAACCGTACAATGCAAATCACAATTCTTAGTGTAGCAGCAAAACCACAGCAGTTTTTAAAAAGATTAAAAAAAGATTTTTGTTTTCAAATCCGTATCATCTTCCAGCCTCAACTTCTGAGCCTTTGAAGATGGAGATGGAGAATACCTACATTGGTCGTTGTGACTTGTCGGTGTTTTGTTTGTTTAAAACCAGGGGCGAAATCCCTAAGTTCCTCTGGGAGAAGCAGAGATGGTGGCAGCAGGAGGGCTGCGTCCGCTTGGTGGGTCCAAGACGTGCTGGCTTCTCTGGGTTAGAGGCCACGGAGGGAGGGCTGCTTCCTCCGAGATGCTTAATGACAGGAAGCGGCTTTATTTGTTTGAGTTGTAGCCAGAGGGAGTGGTGAGCTGACCAGCTGGTGTCATTGGGTGGCGTGACATGGTTTGCTCCGCGCCCTCTCTCCAGACAAGATACCCTGTGAGTGAGCAATCCTGGGAAAAGAGGAGAAGAGACCATCAGAATCTCACTGGACCAAACCACTCCTAACTAGGGAGAATCAGGCATGAATCAAAGAGGAGCACAAGTTCCAAACACGGAAGATGCGTCCCCAGAACGCAGGCATCACAGCGTGATTCCAACATGAGTCTCATTCATGGCTCTGCTCAGGGGCCGCCTTGCCAGCTTTGTGTGAGGAAGTGAAACTCAAGGCGCTTTTTGGAATCACATAATGAGCATGGTGCACCGCGCCCTCACCCAAAGACCACAGCATCCTTTGCAACCCAGTAACTCTCACCCTCCACATTACTGCATGCTTAACCCACAGGAGGTCTTTTGAGTTGCCCAAGTCACCCAAAAGCTAGACAAGGTCACTGGAGGACCCTGGAGCTCCAGGCTTCACTTCTGTGACTGCCCTGGTGTTTGCTGCAAAAAAGGAAGCCCAAGAGATTTATCTTTTTAGGAAATAAAAAAGTACTATGGACACATACACCTCTCTTAGAGCACTCCTACAGAGGCAAGGTGAGGCTCTCAACTGGAGCTGGAGGAAACGCTTCCCCTCTCTGTCTGTAGGTCTTACCTGTCAAAGGTGAGCCACTCACGTCTCTTTATACCCAAACCAAAGAGTAGCATGGGACTGGAATAAGCCAACCTGATCTTGGAATGCTGGACAGAAGGTCTGACCAAGAATTTTTATAGGAAAGTCAGTTTCTAGAGAAGGCCCATTCCAACTTTCACCACAGACATTAGGCTCTGCCTCTTCATCCCCCTTGGTTTATTTCATTTGCTACCAGTCCCATGGTTTAAAATATGTCCTCCGGAGGCTACTCAGTCACTCCCAGTAAGCAGCTACTTAGAAGTTAACCAAACTGTAAAGTCCCTGAGCTCTGGGACTGTGTTTGTTTTGCTCAAGTCTCTACACCCAGCCCCCAGTTCAGCATCTGGCCAGCTGTTGGTGCTTAACAAACATTTGTCAAGTGAATGAGAGCTAAGCGACTCTCTTTTGCCATGTCCCAAAGCATTGCCTTTCTTTCCTGCCAATAAATGGAGATGTTGGAAATGTAAATGGGTAAAATTTGACTAACGTGACTGGGCAACAGAAGACTCATAAACCTCTTTACAACTGTTGATATTACTCTTAAAAAAATGAACAAATAATTTCAGAGAGGTGATAGAATTTAAAACTTGAAGGGACCCCAGCGATCATACACTTCAATTTCCTCGTTTCATTGATGAAGAATTGGAGGCCACAAAGAGACCGGGAGACTTGCTCAGGGTGTTTGTAACATGAATTTCACTTAAGTGTGAGACGGTCAAAATGCCCACTGGGAGAACTAAGTAGAAGCTTATACTTTGAACCCTGCTGTCCAAGTCCTGGTGTTAAGGGTAATGATAATAGTAATCAGCCAAAAACAAGGTTTGAAATTTTGAATGTGCATGACAAGAAATGCCTGAGTTCCCCAAATCACATTAAATCACCAGATCTGTGTGCATTTATTATGTGTATTAAATAACCAAAGTGAAAATGCAAAACACCACAAATATGCAATGGGGGTGGAATTACAAGCCCGTGGAAACCTTTTAATTTGGCATGGTCAGATTTGGAAATGTGGATATCTATCTCTGAATCAAGGGCTGATATGTGATTTCTTTTTTCTTCCTTTCTCCTCTCTCTCTTTCTGTTTCTTGTCCCTTTCTTTTCTTTTTTCTTAACAATGGAGAGAAAGGATATAAAAACAGTAACACCAAGAACCACCGTTAAATGGAAAGCCCCAAAGATCTGGGAGGAAGCAGTGGAAATGACAAGTGGATCCAAAGACACAGGGGCTGTTTCTTCCGGGGACAATTCTTGTGCATGGAGTGAGCAGAGCCGGGAAGTCACTGTAGAGGGAGAGAAACTGTCTCCACCTCTGGACCTGGGACCAAGAGTGACCGAATCTTGTAGTCAGGGGGGCCTCTGACTTCTTTCTTTAAAGAGGGAAGAAAAGGTGTTTAACATTTTCTTCTAGTGACTGAGAAACACCACCATTTTGAATTACTTAAGAATCCTGCCACTGCTCTTTTCTTTAATGTAATCACTACCAAAAAAGAGGACTCTTTCTCATATAAGTTTCTTTATATTCAAATCACCTTTGGACAAAGACCAAACATGGACAGCATCAGCCTACTTGGAGAAAATTTCAAGGCTTTCATAAGAGACTGGGAAAATGGGATTATAATGAGAGCCATTCTGGAACCTTAACTATAGCGTTTGCCATCCCAAACACTATAATAATCATTATTATTCTCTGGTATCTATTATTGTCTGGTAAATAATATGTGTTTTCCCCCAAAGTTCTAAAGGGTGCAGCTGCACCACACGCTATTTTTTGCAGCCCCACTCGTGCTGCTCTGAAATCCTTCTCACATGGAGCTTATTTTAAGAGAAACGGCAAAGGAGACCATTTGTGCTGTTTCCCTTCCTCTCCCCACACACTCACTGGCAGCGTCTGGGACACCCACAAAGGCCAGAGGGTGGCAGTACAAGTCCCTTCCTGCTAATACAATTTGAGGAGGGGATGGTACTGAAGTCTTCCTCATTTGCTTTTCTGGCTCTGGCTGGTTTAGGTCGCACTCTTGTTAGGGACTGATACAGGAATAGACTTTTCGGATCAAAGAAAATGAAGAGCAAAGTTTGGGTTTCACCTGCCTAGGGTCTGTTGATATACAAGGTATGGAACTCAACAGAGTGAGGAGGAAATGAGCTTGGATTTTAGAAAGGATCATGGCAGGACGTTCCAGAGCCTCAGCTGTTCTTACTTGACCTTTGCCAAGCAGACGGATCTGATGGAAAATCTGTCCTCTCTGTCTCCGTTTCTTGATCTCTGTAAAGGGGAAATCACTACAAATTAGAGTAACACAAGGCCTAAGTTACAGTACAGCTCAGCCCCGAACTAGCTGTGTGGCTTTAGCCCTGTTCCTTACCCTCCTCAGGCCTTGAGTCTTCCTTTGGGGGCTGGGGAACTGGTTGAGATTTCTATTATATCCCTTCCATCTCTCATACGCTATGATCGTAAGATCTTTGCACCGAAGTCAGTACCAGACATGAAGGATTATAAACGTGAGCAGCTGGGAATCAAACTGTTATGGGTACATTGTTTTTGTTGTAAGCTGCTGTTGAGTTGGCTCCAAACTCATGGTGACCATAGGGTTTTCACTGGCTTATTTTCTGAGGTGGATTACCAGGCCTTTCTTCCTAGTCTGTCTTAGTCTGGAAACTCCGCTGGAACCTGTTCAGCATCATAGCAATTATGCAAGCTTCCAGTGACAGATGAGTGGTGGCTGCACACGAGGAAGCCTAATTTATAGACCCTTAAAGTCCAAAATTTCAGAAAGAGCTTCCCTTCTCTATATTAATTACACACACACACCCCTCTGGCAGAGATTTTTGGGTGTCCCTTAATGCACGGATGTTGGAGCGGTGGTTATATTTGTGTCTCCCACTTGGGTTTTCTTCTGAGTTTGGGGGTTTGTCTGAAGGCAGAACAACCCTAGACCTCCTTACCTGGAATGTGACACAAACAGTGACATGCAGACAAGACTGTCCCTTGTACTATGTATGCAGAGAGCCCCACACCCAATGCCCGGTCTCCAGTGGGCATGTGTGGCCAGACACCTTCAGAATTCCAGGTTCACCTGCCCCTATTGATTAGAGAAATGAAATATCCTCCAGGTGGAACCATAGCTGCACGCCAAGAGCATCGAGAGGGCCTATGTCCACCTGACATGTCAATTTTGCTTTTCATCAGGGAGGAACTGCTAAGAATGTGATTTACTCACTCATTCTCCTTTATCGCACAAGGATTTTCAGAGAATTATAGAGAACAAAAATGTGCCCAAGTACCAGTACATTCTTTTAATGTTGCTACTGTCAAAACATGGCCATTCTCCCCTTCACGTCTTTGATCTTTACAGTCTGAGACTTATGCTGGTCACATTTTAAAGGACATAAAACTTCCAGGTTATTGTTAGGTGCCGTAGAGTTGATTTTGACTCACAGCGAGCCCATGTGACAGAGTAAAACTGCCCCATAGGGTTTTCTTGGTTGTAATCTTTACAGAAGCAGATCCCCAGGTCTTTCTGCTGAAACTTCCAGGTAACCATCCTCAAAAGTAAAAGTATGTCCAGAGAAAAATGTCTTATTTCATTCCACATCCATCATAGCCCTTCCTCGGGGTAAGACTCTACCTCAACCAGGAAGCCTGCCTCTATTAATCTAACCGTTTTCCCAAACTCTTATTCCTATTTCCTTCCTCAGATACCTTTAGAATTAACATAATAAAAATCTTGTCAGTCTGTCCTGTCTTACCCATTTAGAAGGCAAGCCCCTATGTCTGTCATACTTATTCTCAGGAGCCTAGAACCCTGCAGCATCAGCTCGGTGCTGCACAAGAAACGCTCACTGTCAAGCCGGTTGCCTTTGTCCAATTACCCAGGATCTACCAGTGAAGCCACTCACTGGTGTGCGGCTGCCCATCACTTATCACAGTTAAATACAGCCGTTACGTGCTGGCTGCGGCAACGCTGTTTATCTGGGACAATAATGAGTCCCCGAGGACTGCACTCCTCTCAGGTAGCTGCAGCTATTCTGGGCCACTCACAAGGGTAGAGCCCCGCGGTCAATGAACAGAGCCGCCTGCACTAGCTGATAAAACTCTGGGTGTGATGCCAGATCCTGGTCTCCGCTCTAAGCCCATCCCAGAAAGTGCGATGGCTGGGCCAGGTTTTGCCAAAAAGTGGTTCTCTCACTCCCTCTTCAACCACTGCTTCGTGAAGAGTTTTGAAATGGCTTTTGCCAGGATGGAGAACCATCTTCGTTTATGAAGTGGATGGCATTTCTTTTTTAAAACAATTTTTTTAAGGAGTCCTGGTGGTGCAACAGTTAAGCACTAGGCTACTAACTGAAAGGTTGGCAGTTCAGACCCACCCAGCAACTCTTTGGGAGAAAAATCTGGCGATCTGCTCCCATAAAGATTACAGCCTAGAAAACCCTATGGGGTAGTACTATTCTGTCATATAGGGTCGCTATAATTCAATAATCGACTCAAGGGCAGTTATCAACAACATAGCCCGTGGGCTGATGAAGGTAATTGAAAAACATTCCTTCTCCTTTCTAGTGTAATTGTGATGGGAAAAAAAGCTGTGGTGAGGAGAAGGGTTGTGGGGAGGGCGAAGGGTAAGCATCATCTGAGCTCGGTGCAGGGCTCTGGTCTGAATCACAACTTCCTCACCACAGTGCTATTCACCCCATGGCTCTGATAAGCTAAGGCTCATGTATAAATACATATATTTTTAAATTGAACCAAATGTTGTCGCTGTAGATTGCCATCAAGTCAGTTCCGATTCATGGCAGCCTTATGTGTAACAGAATAAAACGTTGCCACCTTGTTTTTTCTTTTTATAGTTTTCTCCTTTAGCAATCTCTCTTATTTTACTTTTTAATCAATCAAAATCTGGGATAACTTCATCTTTGCTTTACAAGTGACAAGCTTGCCTTTCTTTGCTTAGCTGGTTCTGTGATGGGGAGAGAGGCCTGCTTATCCTTACAAACGGCCACTTTTGTTTCTTGCTGACCTCTAAAAGATACCGGGGGTAGAAGAACCCTGACCCTTGAAACCTCCTTTTGTGCACTCACACACACAAATCTGCAGCTTCAGCCTGGACCACTGATCCTCTTTAACTACTTCAAATCCTTTCTGGAAACTGGGTGCTTAAGCAAACCAGTGACCCTGTCTCTCCCCCTTCTCATGGAGGGCCTCCTGTCTCACAGTGTACAGTTTTTACAAACGCACTGGGGGGCAGGTGGCTACATCCATTCACAAATGAGAAAAATAAAATATAGAGGAGTTACATGATGTATCTAATGTTCTAGAGAGCATTTTGAAGAGCCTAGAACCCTATGCCTTTGGCTTTCAAGCACAAGCACTTCCTGTTACGGCTTAGGAAAACTGCAGTGTCTTCAAAAACAACGAAGTCAATTTTTATTGAGCATCTACTTTATGTCAAATACTGCACTAGGCATTTTCAAAACGTATTTCATGCGAGACACACAATAATGCCATTGTTGTTGTTAGCTGCTGTCGAGTTGATTTCAACTCATGGTGACCCCATGTGTGCAGAGTAGAACTGCTCCATAGGGTTTTCAAAGCTGTGACATTTTGGAAGCAGACTGCCAGGTGCATCTTCTGAGGGGCCTCTGGGTGGGTTCAAACCACCTACCTTTCAGCTAATAGTAGAACGCTTAACAGTCTGCACCACCCAGGGGTCCCAAAACAAGGCTACTGGAGTATGTATTATGGTCCTCACTTTACAGATGAGGAAATTCTCCCGGGAAGATGAAGGAACTTACTTGTTCAAGGTCACTCATCAGCTAGAAAAGGGCAAAACTGGATTGAAGTCCAGCTCCATATGACCCCAAAGTCCATGCTCTACCCCTAGGGCATGCTGCCTCCTGGTCCGTTTCCTCTTCCCTTCCCTGCCCTGATAGATGAGTGGGTCACTATGCCAGAGCTAGAAGAGGCCTTACGTAGGCCAACCCCCTTGCTTTGCAAACAAGAGCACTGAGAAGTCTAATTGTTTGACAAGAAAAAAAAATTCAGTTTTCATTCAAGTCCCACCCAATACACACACCAGCTGAAGCCAGCTCTTGTGACTCAGCAGGCCCTAGGCCTGCAGCTCGGCTCCTTAGTACTCCCTCTGCGATTACAGGAGCAGGTGTCCCCACGAGAGTGGAAGATTCTAAGTCCTGGATTAATTAAGGGACTCATCCAAGGTATCAGTGAACAAGCCAGGGTCATATTCCTCTTCTCCTGACTTCTACCACACTATCTCTCAGACTGCTGCCTTCCCAAGATTCTGTCTTGGATAGGAAAAAAAAAAAAAGATGTTCCTTGGTGTTAAGATTGAGTTCATTATTTCTCCATGTTATCTGGGCATGGGCACTCTAGTAAAAAAGAACTCAGAGAACCCAGAGAAAAAAGTAGCTTTGTGTGGCAAGTGGCAATGGCCTGTGAGTCAACAGTAGATTTTAAGGTTTTAGGTGAGGTGTTGAAAAGAGGCCTTACTACACTGCATTTATTCTTTACAACCAGCCCATGAGCAGGGAAAGATGCTTCATATTAGTCGAAATGTCACTGCAAAAAATAAGAGCAGGCATACCAATTTCTCCTCCAAATAGCAAAGGGGATGGGGAGTGTGGTTGACAGTTGCTTTTTGCAACCCTTCAATCCCTCTGCCCCCAGATGTCCAGGCACAACCTATTTCATCTCCAAATCAGCTGCCTAATGTGAGGAAGCAATGCAGTGGGTGGCAAAAATACAGTTCTGGTCCTTGGCACAGGGTGTGTAATTCAAGCAGCTTTGGTCATATCCTGTGTCCCACTGAGCGGAAAGGCAGATGAGGACTCAGGTTCTAATCCTAGCTGTGCTGCTCTGGGACCTTGAACATTCACTCTTTTTCTCCTAGTCTCTTTACTTGCAGGAGGAACCAGAGATCTTGCCCTAACCTCCAAGGCTGACAACATGGAACAGTTTCATTATCTTCTATCACACATCCAAAGGAAGAAGGTTTGGGCTACAGAGGCCACCATGAGAATTCTTATAATAAGCACCTGCCATGTACCCAGAGTCCTTGAGTGGTGCAAAAGATTAAGCGCTCAGCTACTGACCAAAAGGTTGGCTGATTGAGCCTACCTAGAGCTACCTCAGAAGAAAGGCCTGGTGATCTACTTCTGAAAGATCATCCATTGAAAACTCTATGGTGCACAGTTCTCCTCTGACATACATGGGGTTGCCATGAGTCGGAATGGACTTGGCAGCATCTGTTTTTGTTTTTTTTTTCTTTTGATGTGCCTAGAACCTCCTGGCATTTTAACTTATATCATTTTTACTGGAGTCTCAGAACAACTCTATTAGGTAGGGGTTATTATCTTCTTTTCTTGTATAAAAGATGGGTATGGCACAGTGGTTTTGCGTGGAGGCTCTGGAGCCAGGCTGCCAATCAAATCCCAGCACTGCCATTTACTGGCCACATGACTGTGAGTAGGATATTTAACCTCCTGTTTCTTAATCTTTAAGATGGGTTTAATAATGGTATCCCGTAGGGTTGTCATGGGCACGTAAAGCATTTGGTACACTGTCTGCCACACAGTTAGTACTCAATAAATATTAGTTGTTATAATTATTTAACGAGAAAATGCAGGCCCACGGAGATTACACAGCCTGTCCAAACCCTCTCAGCTAGTAAGTGGCACAGCCAGTTTTCAAATCCAGTCAGGTCTCATTGCAGCCACGTGCTCTTCCCCAGGCAACGCTGCCTTTCTAAATTAACAGTAACTGTCATTTCTAGGGCACCTATGCTGTGTCACACTCTACATGTTTTCTCATTGATCCCTCACAGCAATCTTATTCTCGTTACTTATGTCACAGAACCAGCACCCAGAGAAGTTACCGTCACTTTCTCCCTCAGCTAGTAAATGGCTCAGCCAGGATTGGAACCCAGGCCATTTCAACTCCAAAACAGATGCTGTTTTCCACTAAACCACACTGCCACTTCCTTCACTCTCAGGAGCCCACTGTCGCCACATGGGGATGCCTCAGAAGATTTAAGGCCTGTAAAATTAAAAAAGATAGAAGGGCACGTCTGAAAGTTTGCCAAACTCCCTGAAAGTAGCT
The DNA here is from genome assembly GCF_000243295.1 of Trichechus manatus latirostris. Lineage (NCBI taxonomy): Eukaryota > Metazoa > Chordata > Mammalia > Sirenia > Trichechidae > Trichechus > Trichechus manatus. The sequence goes on along the minus strand of NW_004443953.1, from coordinate 16,640,575 downwards.
GCAGGCCCTGGGAGGAGATTCTGAAAACTTCTCTGTAGGTGTCTGAGGTATAGGTAGTCACTCAAACCTTACTGCTGTCATTCTGGGGACAGAGTTAGGGCATCCATGTGGCCACTGTCCAGTCTCCTTGTTCGTCAACAGTGAGTCCTCTTCTAGAAGAGCCCTCAGCCACACCTTCCCACCTCCCCCTGGTGACAGCCTGATCCACATGGGTTAAGGTTCAGAGCTGCCGTTCAGATGGGCAGAGTCCCTGTTTCTGTAACAATCTGGGGCCCAGCTAGCATCCCACTAGAGTGAACATTTAGAATGGTCTGTCGTGGTGAGGTTTCCTTTCACCCTGCACTATGAAGTCTCCTCAGACCCACTCTGGGCATACAGAAGTTCTTTCTCCCGAGGCACTGCTACAAGGGCTTAACGTACTTAACACATAGATGCAACAGCTGAGCCCTCACACTCCAGCGACAACATTCTGCAACGTTTATAATCAACCGCTGGTAATCAGCCTGTCATCAGAATGCAACTATCGGCCTCAGTGATGCCATTCTCCCCTTTGCATCCTTTCAGTCCTTGAACAGCTGCTAAAAGTAATTTTCCTCAAACACAGATTCCATCTTGTCACTCCTGCTCGAGGTCGTAGAGATGCTGCCTCATGTATTTAGTACAAATCCTCAGCCTCCTGTTCTACTTCTTACCAGCTCTCCTCCAACCTCATGCTCCTCACCCTCTATAGACAAGCCCTTTGCTCCAGCCAAGTGAAGTAGAAGGCCACCCCAGGCACAGTTGGCTCTTTTTTTGCATCTATGGCTTTTGACATCCCTCACCCCTCCTCTCCTGACTGCCTACCCATGTTCCTCCCTGGTTTCAGAACACAGCCCCAAACTCACGTGCTTTAGGGAACCCTATTGCTATGGATTGAGTTGTGTTCCCCAAAAATATGTGCGTCAACTTGGCTAGTCCATGATTACCCGTATTGTGTGATTGTCCACCATTTTGTCATCTGATGTGATTTTCCTGTGTGTTATAAATCCTACCTCTATGATATTAATGAGGTGGGATTAGAGGCAGTTATGTTAATAAGGCAGGACTCAACAGGACTCAGTCTACAAGATTAGGTTGCATCTTAGTCAATCTCTTTTGAGAAATAAAAGAGAGAAGTGAGCAGAGAGATGGGGGACCTCATGCCACCAAGAAACAAGCACCAGGAGTATAGCGCACCCTTTGGACCTGTGTTCCCTGCCCTGAGAAGCTTCTCGACTAGGGAAGATTTATGACAAGGACCTTCCCCCAGAGCCAACTGAGAGAGAAAGCCTTCTCCTGGAGCTGGCATGCTGAATTTGGACTTCTAGCCTCCTAGACTGTGAGAGAATAAATTTCTCTTTGTTAAAGCCATCCATTTGTGGTATTTCTGTTACAGCAGCATTAGATAACTAAGACACCAATCCAGGTAACTACATTAGTTATTCCTCTACTGAGTCTCTTCTCATTCATTTGCTCAACAAATACTTGAGTGCCCACTGGCCAGCTGGGCACTCGGCACTTGGTTACAACGATAAGTGAACTGGACCCAGCCCTGCCCTCGCTGAAGTCTACAGTATCATATCCATTTGCAGGTTCTGCATGTTGCTTGTAAAAGTAACCTTGGTTATTTCTTGTCTCTCTCAGCAGGTTATTAGCTCCTCAAAACGAGGCACAGAGACTTCTCTCTCTCACACACACATACGTTTTTCATTTTCTCTTTCTTTCTTTCTGATATCTCTGTGTACTGCACACAGTTAGCATTAAATATTGCTTAGCACAAAATGGATATGTTTTACCCCCTAAAACCCATTGCTGTCGAGTCGATTCTGACTCATAATGATCCTGTAGGACAGACAGAGTAGAACTGCCCCGTGGGTTTACAAGGAGTAGCTGGTGGATTTGAAATGTCGACCTTTTGGTTAGCAGCCAAACTCTTAACCACTACACCACCAGGGCTCCATTTTACCCTCTAGGGAAATCAATGAAGACTATCTTGTAACCATAAACAAGTGAAAGGGGACTGCCTCTCTGTTTTGATAGGACTAGGAGATTATGAAGTTTTGCAGATAATAATACACAAATTAAGTATAAATTAAGAACTCAAAATATAGGATATTTTCTAAAAGTTCTTATTCCTTGTGCATAGGTTTGGCACACAAACACACACACACACACACACACACACACACAGCTGAGACAAAACAAGTTGATCAGATCACCATAGTGAGAGGTGTTGTTAAAATCAGAACTAGAACCTTCATCTTCATTTGCAAGGTCTAAATGTTTTTCCACAGAAAATTTCACATAGTTTTAAGATTCATGTTGCTCAAACCTTGCAGCATATGAAAATAACCATTAAGTCCCATGTTTATGATGCCATGGTATTAAATGGGAGGAATGCAGGGACCTGGATGCATTTTTGGTTTGGCAAATGGTAGAACTATTTTTTCAAACATTTAGGGTTTGGCTAAAACCAAAACTTATTTTGCCAAGCACTTCGGCCTTAATTTTTAAAACCATGTGTATTTTAAAAGAAATTCAATCTATATGTTTCTGACTCATTTACACTTAACTCATGAAAACGCTATCTGGTAAGAGCCATTAGATGTCCAAGCAACTTTATGATCCTTTTTAAGCCTTCTTTTCCCCTGTTCTTAACAGAAAGTTTATTTTGCCAGCCATAAAAAAGTGTGAGCCCCAGAGGCCTGAGGTCAGTTTGCAATTTATAACCTCCAAAGCTTAAATGGATTCTGAATCTGGAAAAAGTTTTTCCCTCGTCCTTTTCTTCATATTAAGTGCACAAACAGGCTACCCATGATAAAGACTAGATCCTATGTCTTAGCTTCAAAGATGGTTGAAGGAGAACAGTAAAGAATTCAATCTTTTACTTTTCAACCACTAAATTGTCCCTAAGACATTTTAGAGGTACAATATGATACTTTAAGTTCATGTGGACACAGATTCAGATCCAACACTCTAATGGAAAGTTTTCCTACTTATTCTTAGGATAAGGAAGAGAAGTGGGACTTAACACAGTTCCAATCAGAAAACTTACCTTTTGGGAGGAGTCCCTGGGTGGTGCAAACAGTTAACTGCTTGGCTGTTAACCGAAAGGTTGGAGTCCACCCAGTGGCGCCTTGGAAGAGAGGCCTGACAATCTATTTCCAAAAAATCAGTCATCGAAAACTCTATAGAGCACAGTTCTACTCTGACACACATAGGGTCACCATGAAGCAGAGTCGACTTGATAGCAACTGGTACATTTTAGGAACTGGGGAAAAATATATATATTTAAACCACAGGCAACCAACCCTGTTTATGACCTTATATATATTTTTCAGATAAGCTAAATCTACTAAAAACAGCACTTGAATTAAAGCCAGAAAAGCAGGATGAATGCATGCGTGTTGCAGTGACTTCACCCTGTATTTTCTATAACGATGCTCAGATACCACTCAATTACAGTATTCTAGTGGGAGAAGGCTTTTGGATAAAGTACTTAAAAATGGCTTATAAATATTTAAAGTGTAAGCAGCTAACAGATCATAATGACAAAGTTTTACATTTAACCACATGTGCTCCAAATATCTTGAAATTACTCTAAATATGGGTTTAAAATATCAAAAGGGCTTGTTGATGGGATGCAGAACTTTGCAGAGAAACTTAAACTTGATCATTCTTGCTCCCACAACACCCAATCTGCCCAATTTTTAAAGTGTGCGTGTGTAGATTTCCTTAGAAAAAGATTAAGTTACAGTCTGAATTTCCAAAACAAGAGTTGAAGGATGAAATATAGGGTTTCTCTTCTCTCACCAAATGCAGCTTAGCCACTTTGCTTCTAGATAATTTGTTATTGTAGGTTGGCTCAAATTTAAGACAGTAACATTTTAGAAACACTTGGAGAACTAAGCCAGCTGCAAGGAGGATATCATTACAAATTGAGACTCATGTTGTATGGGAATGCCATTCATTTTCAATACCAAAAACACGTCTGGGGAAATAAGTCACGCAAACGAGGGAGAGATATATTTCTTAATTGCTTTTTTTCCCCCTTTTTTTGGACTTTCAGTCAATGTTTCCTAACAAATGAGTCCATAAAGTGTGTTTCTCCCTTCGGTTTTTTCAATGCCGTCAGTCACATTATTTCCCTTTTTACCCAAAAAAAAACACAGCTTGCTATCAAAGAGAGATAACAAACCAGAGGTTCAGAGGGGAAGTGATGAGACAACCACCACTGGCACAGCCAAATATCTGGATGGAAACAAGGCTGGGAGCCCTGGACGACTTTGATTTGTCCCAGCCCTGACCCTACGACTGTGTAGAAAGGCACTTCTGTTCTTATGTTCCTTTCTCTCTAGGGAGGGTGGGTCATTTGGCCAACGTAGGGAAATTATTGCTTATGACCATAGCTCAGTTCTAGGAGTAGCAGAGTTAAGAGTTCCCAAGTGCAACTTGACTGGTTTCCAATTTTTAAATGTTTAGTACACTCGGGAACTATTTCAAAGCACTAGAGACTAACTCCAAGTTTTTGTTGTTCGTTTTTGCTCCAATCATTTTCACTAGAATCTTTCAAATGACCCTTGAAATAACTTAGGTATATTTTTTGTCCTCCCTGTTGATGGCCTCACATTCTCAATTCTGACCTCATTTTACATTTTTTCTTAAGAAGGCTGTGGAAATACACAAATCCAGAGAAGAACTATACTCAGTTAGTGTTTAGAGCTGGCATGTGAGATGGCATTTACTCCTTTTCCTTGAGAATGAGACCCTATTAAACAATGCCAGTACTAAATTGTTTATCTTTTAAAGCTAAGTTATTTTTCTCTCTGAAAAGAATTCCTTTTATGCTTTTTGAAGCATTAAAAAATAGTTAACGCGTGTAGTACATACTGCCTTAATAGCCACCCACGTATAAAGTGTTATGCATTTAAAACAGCAACTGAGAAATACAAAATAATTCTGTGGGGGACATGGTAAAATTGAATGACTACCTTCTATCCCTTTAGCACCATCTCTTCCACAAGAGAGTCTGGAAACAGCAGAGTGTTTGGGGTGGAGGTAAGTGTTCCACTACATGAGGTTAACTGTTCCATGCTGTAGTGTATTTTGGTCCTCAGACACCCCTGCCCCTTTGTGATGCTTGTCTGTATGAAAGTAGGTGTAAATGACTGAGCCATGATGCACAGACAGCCACTCAGGCTGGTGAGGGGTGATTCATTGGAAACCAGTCAGGGAGCTTATTTCCAATGCCCTTCCGAGGAACGGCTTGTTAATAGCTGATCAAATGCTTCCCCCTCCAAGTACATGCTCTCCAGGTAAAGAAGTACACTGAAGAGCTAGGAAGAAAGGCAAGCGCTCCCATCCACTCACACACCACCAAAAATCAATGCCCTGGTGTTTACTGACCTGTCCACTGCTCTGATACCAGCCATTCTGTTCCCTTGGCCTCAATGGCAGGGTAGAAGGTATTGCCACAGAAGGACAGCATCTCCCTAATCAGTATAAACTTTGAAAGTCCATGTGCTGTGGAAGTTGCCAGCTTATTTCTTTTCTTGCTTCTTTTTTCTTCTTCTTTCACTATAGACACTTGCAGGATATGGTGACTTGACAAAGGGTCTATCAACTTCTGCATTTTTTCACCAAGGCATTCTTATTGAGGCAAGCACCACATTACATAGCTGCAAGCAACTGATTCTGCAATATTATTTCCACAGTGAAAAAAAAAATCTAAATTTTAAGGAAAACTTACAATTAATTCAGCTTCCTCAGAGTAGTGAGCAAAATTCAAACTGAGATATTTCTCAGTGATAACATAAAATAATCCTTCAGAGATATCGAGCATGCTTTTTCTGAAACCAAAATCTATGGCCCTTTCCTCCCAAGAAAATGACTCTCTCTGCACAGATACATGAAATTTTCCACATGAAATTTCTGGGGAGTAGTTGAAGGTCACCCAGGGGACCAGGAGTCAGCCACATGGATCAGAAGTTCTGAAGATTAGGACCAAGACTGTGCTGCACTTGCAGGACCCTTAAAGTATGTCCACTGGGCACTTCTCTTGCCTCACTCTAGTCCCAGCCCTGCTAAAGATGGAGAGTTGTGGCTACAGCTGAAAGAAATAAACACCTAGTCACATATGTCATTTCATATTCTATCATAATCTGACTGAAAGAATATCTAAAAGCCAGATGCTTGCATATTAAAACCCTTCCTTAAAGTCCCTTGTCATAAGGGTTAAAATGGACCCAGCAGCATTGAATGGAATGTGTCTAAGGCCCATCTTGACACTCTTCATTCCAGAAAACCTTCCTCTAGAAGAAACGATCATGGCAAGCATTCTCCCAGTTCCTCACCACTCACCTGGCTGTCTTCTCATTGGCTGTATGAGTCCCTGGGTGGTGCAAATGGCTAATGCGCTTGGCTATTAACCAAACGGTTAGAGGTTCAAGTCCACCCAGAGATGCCCAGAAGAAAGACCTGGTGACCTACTTCCAAAAAATCAGTCACTGAAAACCCTATGAAGCACAGTTCTATCCTGACACACAGGGATTACCATGAGTTGGAGTTGACTTGACCACAACTGGTTACTAGTTAGAACTTTACAGCCATCTGCATCCTGACAGACTGGTTAAACTTTAACATTAAGGATTATGTTGCAAATTAACATTTCCAATAGCCAATTCTGGAACACTGAATATCTTGCGTCTGGAATGGGATCCGAGCACATTCCATTTGTATTGATCTCCTCTTCTCATGTTCTGTGTTTCCTCTTGCCCTGCTTTAAAAGCTGGCTCTCATGGTATTATTTTGGATGTACAGGCTGATTTCAGAACCCCTCTAGCAGCCTACTCTCTCAAACTTCTCAGTCGGACAGACTAAATTGGCAGACAGTTACTTGTCGCCTCCACCCTTTTGGCTTCTCTAATGAGGCAGAGACAGATTATCCAACATGCAAGGTGAGCACAGTGCTTACCTTGCTTGCCAGACCATCTGTAGTGAACAATTTCACATTTTTTCACCACATAAAATATTCTGCTTCTAGGTATGGCTGGCATGTGTCTCTCTCCCAATCCCACAGCACCATCCAGCAGAATCAAAGCCTCTTTTCAAATTTACAATCCCTGACAGGGACAGGTTACTCAGTGAGCAAGGTAAATACGGGCACCTTGCTTACTGGGTAATTCATCCCAGTAATGAGGCGAACCCCTTCCTTGAAGCAGTCGTTTCTGGGATTGTGGCTCCATGACCAGACTAATAATTAAACTCCAAGAAGCCAAAACTACAGGCACCTCCTCCACGTCTCCCGGAGACAACAAAATGTCAAACCCCCACTGTTGTGCCTGGAGGAGCATCACGGCATTGGGACAAGAGAAAAGAGTCTCACATTTTCTTTCTAGTTTTAGAAACACATAAGAGACTGGGAGCCACAAAGGTGGGACATTGTCTGGACTGTTTCTATTGAACTGTTCCTAAACCCATGGTTGCTCCTGGTGAGCGGAAAAAGTGAGGGTGAAAGGGTTACTCATGGTACACATTTTTTCCATTGATTATTTTAAGGAGACTATGTCATTTCCCTAGAAAATTAAGGAGGGGGGATATTTTCTTCTGAAAAAAATCTTTAAACATTTGCAAATGATTACTCTGAATTCCCCAATGTACCATAAACAAGTGTAAACTGTAGAAATTCAGAAAATGTACAAATACAAACAGCTCCTCCCAAAGCCCCCGGGCAAAGGCAAAGAAGGGAGTATCCCATTTATAAATGGAATTCTTTGTGGATAGAATTGTTCGGAAAATATTTATACATTGTTTTCCTTATTATTTGAGGGGATATATTTTTCCAGCTTACGGAAGCTGCAGAACTGGTGTTTTTGGAGTCTTAAAAGTTTAAGATTAAAGGGAGTTTACAACTTTTTAAAAATCTTCAACTAAACTTAATTAGTTCTGTACCTTGGGAAAATACCTGCCCATTCAAGTCATTTACAATCACATCAACAAACAAGAACGCATAAAGTCAGGTAACCAGGAACAGGAATAACTTCAAACTGGGGGGTGGGGGGTGGGGGTGGGCTATAATTTTCAAAGAACTAGCAAATATGATACTTCTTTGAAGACATTTGTAGCTGCCTGGGTTATTGATTTCAAAACACAATCTGCTTTGAATCTATTTAAAATGATAAAAAGTAATAATAATACCGTATGAGAATGGTGGACACAGTGAGAAGAATGAAAAGCCCTGAGCTGAAGGGACTGGCAGACTCTGGTACGAGAAACAGTACAATGAACCATCTACCAGCACATGGAGAAGTCCCTTACCTGCACCTCACCCACCACAACTCTTAGTCTGGGCTTTGTTTTTGGTTTCTAATGATCTCCACTTTGGCTTTAACTCACCACCAAACAGTCTTCACCGCCCAGACACAAAAGCCATGCAGTCCTTTATTTAACAGATCCACTGTCAATTTCCCCAACTGTATGAACGGGCTGGCCTTCTGAAGGCATAGAAGAAAAACAGCACCACGCGTGCCCAGAAAATCAGAAGGGTCAGAGAATGAGAGTGAGTTATGGCAGGTAAGGCTGTGCTGTGAGGTGACACGGGTGACGGAGGGCAAGAGGAAATGTGATTTAGTGGAGGAGAGGAGGTTCTTCTCCCATCTTAAATCACTCGCCTTGTCACCCCGCTGTAGCTGGCAAAGCCTGTGTATTCTGACTTTAGAGAAAAGCTGTAATTTCTTGGGGGACCCATCATAAAAAGAGCTCTCCAATCTCAAAGGGCTATGGACAGTTTCATCACTGTATCTTCTGAAATTGACGGAAGCCAGGTTAATATTTTTAGTAATGACTCTGGTCCACACACAAGACCCTAGCCTGATTCTTTATTCAGAAACATACATCATCCAAATAGCCATTATATGTTTTATATTTTTATGTTTTGGTCCCATGCTATATGATGTGCTGGTGGTACTATTCTTGATCTGGTCGTTTCTCACTCCAGTAATGGAAGTAAAATCTTTCACCTCCTGTTCATCCTTTAATCTACTTTGAATGAGTGCTATTAGAATGTGTTTAAAATTTCAATTCCCAATGCTTTCTGACTTGCTAATGGTTGTTACTCTTTTTTGTCACACACTTTCCCATTACTCACTGCTTTGTCAACTCGATTAAATTACTTCCATGGAGAAATCAGGGGCATTTTCAACTGAGGTGTCTGCAAGAAGGTTGAGGCCATCTGTCTTCAAGCATCGGAACTCGTAGATATAAAATCAAGAAGGAACGGTGAACCAATTTTTAGTATTCTGTTCCTACCGGGAAAACCATCAGCGGAAATGGGAATCTGAAATGATGGTGGCTAAGAAACCTTCTTACACCACCCAACAAGTTCTCTTGCTCTGGCTCTGTGCTTCCCAAGAAAACTTCTGTCTGTAAGTTAGCTGCCCATGCAAAGATGCCAACTTATGAGTCACTGGGCTGGACACATCAAATCAAGTGGTCTGGTCCGCAATTACATATCCCACAGTGGAGTAATGGATTGGTATTCTAGATTTGTTGTTGCTGCTGGAAAATCAAGAACTGAATATTGTCCGAAAACTTAGGGAAGTTGGTAGTCAGGCCCAATTGTCCCTAGGAACTTTCCACCGAGACAGGTGAGGTGGATAAAATAATTTCATCAAACAGGGTAATAATAAAGGGATCAATTAGCCTATTCTCCTAATGTGGTTTGTAAAACAAATGTAGCTCTGGAGTCAGACAGCCTGAATTTGAATCTCGCCTTGCTACTTAATAATTTGGTAATCTTGGGCAAGTGACTTAATATCTCTGTACCTCAGTTTCCTCATCTGTAAAATTAAGACTATACTTTCATCTATTGATCAAAATACATGCTACTAAAAAACCCACACACTTGGAAGAGGACCTGCACATACAAATGTTAGCAATTATTCTTCCTACAAGGTCCACGTCTCCTACCCCAGGCCTTCTTCCTCCCTGGGTTTGTACTCCCCCAGACTGTAAATGCTTTGAGGACAGGCACTGCAGCATATTCACCTTTGCATCTCCCCAGCCCCTGGAAAAAGCTGTGCACAAGTCAGGTGCTCAGTAAATGTTTCTCTTTTCTTCCTCTCCATGAACAGTAGATAAACTGCATTTTGGGCTGTTTGCTGCCCACTTGACAAAGCAGAAAGCTTGGGCTCTGTGTCTGACAGGAATACTGGCTCCCCGACTTGCCAGCTCTGATTTGGACAACATCTAAGTCTCATCTTCCTCATTTGTTAGAGGCAGACTATGCCTATTCCACCAGATTCGCAGAAGGAGCAGATGAGGCCATATCTAACCATAACTGGCATGCCGTACATGCTAGTTCCCCTTCCCTTCACCAAAGTTCTGGTATCTCTATCAGTTGGCTCACTTGGTGCCCAGCAGGATTTCCCCCGCTAGGTCAGAGATAGGGACTCTCACCCAGTTCCGCAATGCGGCTCTTTTACCTGTCAAAGCCTCACTGTCTGCAGAGGTAAGCAGCGATCAGCTGAGCCACTGAGTCCAAGAAGGGAGAGAAAGCAAAGCTGGTCAGTGACACCTGGGTCTGCCCTGGGGCGTGGGAGTTGGTGACTAACTGAGGGAAGAGACCCCATGAACAGGAACTACAGAGCCACTGCTCCAACACCCTGGCTAAGCAAATGGGGCTTAGTGGTCTGGGTTCTGTTGGCCTAAGCATATAACGTTAGTTTTTCTTCTCATCTTGCAAATGGAATCTCGTGGTCATCGAGAAAATTTGGTGGGTTGGGATGTTCTGCTAGTGAGGTTACTGGTTCCAGGAAGTGGCCCAATTCATGGGTTGGATGGACCCTTTACCGCAGTCCTGCAACCTCATGCCTGAACAAGTAGGTGTCTCAAGTAATCTCTCCTTCCTTCCCACATCCTGCTTCTTCTCCATGAGGATGAATTAAAGAGATAAGCATAATAATAAAATAAGTGTAATTAAGGAGATGGTGTTTGAAGTCAGGTTACTGGGCTTACACCAGGAAGTAAGTGACCTTGGGAAAGGCACTTAAACGCTGTGACTCAGTTTTCTTAACTGTAAAATGGGAATGATGCTACTTAATAATTGTTCCGTATCATAGATGTTGGATCAAAGAGATGATAGTATGTGACCACACAAGATGTACTGCAAAACACCGCGGGTATAATCATGATTATTAGTACAACTCCCTCTCGCCTCTGCCTTGTAAGAAGAAGAGGTGCACTGACTCGTGCCGAGGAGAGCCCAGGTGGACATACAAACCTTTTACTTATTCTGATTTCTAATTCGGAGGCACCTCCTTTTGAGCGGTGGCTCCAGGTCCTCGGGCCCGGCGCTGAGCATGGGCGAGGAGATGATGCACGGGGCCATGGCAGTCTTCTCCGCGGGTTTTGGCACAGGCTGGATCACGCAGCCCGTCTTGGGCAGCATCCGCAGAGCATACGCGTGGTCCTCGTCTGCGGGGTTATTAAGGTTTGGGTCTGACTTGTCTCCCCCTGCCAGGGCCTCCTCCCCCATCAGTTTTTTGGCCGCCTCCCCGTCCAGGTGGCAGTTGGAAGCACAGTTGTTCTCCTTGACCGACTCCAGCTCGCTCACCACCGGCTCCTCGGGCG
>NW_004443953.1:16551786-16628829 GCF_000243295.1 Trichechus manatus latirostris | reverse complement strand
CAGCCTCGGGGCCCGCAGGGGCGCCCGGGCCTGGGTCGCCGGCGGGGGGCGGGCTGCAGTGACCGTCCCTGCAGCCGCCGCAGGTCCTGCGCTCCCCTGAGCCAGGCTCGCGCTCCGCCTTGACGTGCGCGTGCAGGGCGCGGTGGATCACGTTGTGCAGCCGGGCCCGGTGGCCCACGGTCAGGTCGATGACGCCGTCCTGCGGGCCCTGCAGCACGCCGGGGAAGCCGAGTGGGCCGCCCGCGCCCGGGGGGCTGCCGGCGCGCCGCGTCAGGTCCACCACCTCGCTCCTGCCGTGCTCTGTGGGCGCGGGCGCCAGGCTCAGGGTTTGGCCCGAGCAGCCGGGCGACGAGTCCGCGGACTTGGATGAGCCCTGCTTGGAGTCCCGGGGGGACAGGGAGTGTCCGCCCGGCTTCCCTCCTGAGGCTGAGGAGTCGCCAGGGGCGCTGGGAATGAAGTTCTCTCCGTTGCTGGAGAATCCGTTGGGGGGCTTGGAATCATTGACGTGGGGGATGGGAATCGGGATGGGGATAGGCACGGGCAGGGGCACAATTACGGGGTATGGCACGAGCAGGGTGGGAGGCGGCACCAGCGGGGCGAGCGACGGCAGCCCGAAATTCATCATCTGGGGCACGGGCATCGGGCCATTTGGCATCATGCTCACCGGAGGGAAGGGAAGACTCGGCAAGGGGGCGCCCGGGGGCGGCGGGGGCAGCAGGCCCGGGGGGTTCCCGGGCATGGTGGGCGTGCTTGGGGGGTGGATGTGGGGCGACAGCATGGGCCGGTGCATGGGGCTGGAAGTGGGGCCCATATTCCTGGGGCCGCCGGGCGGGGGCCCGATGCCAGGGAGCATGGGGTTGGACAGGGGGCTGTTGGGGTTGGAGGCGTGATGCGGCGGTCCGCGGATGAAAGGCGGGCGGATCTGCTGCATGATCTGCTGCTCCATGAAGATGGGCAGCGGCACTGGGCCGCGGTTGGTCATCACCATGGGAGGGCTACGAGGCGGGACGCCGAGGGGAGGCCCGATGCTAGCAGGTGGCGGCACGGAGACAGGAGGGATGTTTGGAGTCTCGCTGATGGGGATGGACTTGGGCACTGGCGTGGGGATTTTAGTGACAGAGCAGTTGGCAGTGTCAGATGGAGAGACGGTGGTGGACGCTGACGGGCCAGGGCCCTGGCTTTGGCCAGCTGCAGCCACCGGGGAGGGGGCCTTCCTCCGAGCATCTGTTAGCGGGATATTCCAAGAGTCTGGAGTGAGCAGCTGCACCCCGGTGCCTTCTGCTTTATTTTCCATTGGAGGATGTAATGTGCTGCACAGCCCAGCTGGAAGATTGGCCTGGGTCTCTTTGTAGAAAATGTCCATTTTGTACTGATTGAGACATTTTGCACTGCAGAACTGAAGCCTTCTTTCCCCGTCCCCAAAATCCAGGTATTCTTTTGTGTGTCTTATGTGCTTACACCAGTCACATACCTACAACACAGTAATGAAAAAAACCACAACAGGTAAGATAAGCAATATCCTTGGGTAAATGGTATTTCATGTTTCACATAAAGGTTCTTTCAAACTTATCACCATGCTTCCAACATACTGAACTGTTTCCTTCTAAAAGGTAAAAATTTACCTTCTAAAAGGTAAAATTCCAAAATGATGATAAAATGGTGGTTTGCTTTATAAATATTAACTCTTCAGGATAGCAATTATCACAATTTCCTTTTTGTTTTTTTAAAAAAGAAATTGTGTTGTCTCTTTTAACGATGACCTAAAAGGTGGATCTGACAAAAAATAAAAAATAAAAGGATACATATACTTGCCTACCCATTTCTACCCATTTTCATTTGCCAGAGAGGCTCATTGTAAATGCAAATCTAAATAGCTTTGGAGGGAAAGGATTCTCCAGAAAGTTCAATGGGCTCGAACCATAGCCCCTTAAAATTCTCCTCATTCGAGCCACTTTACACTATTGACTGTGTTCAATAATGCAGTTGGAAACGATGTGCTGTGTTAACCAATAACACAAAGTGCTGAACATCATTATCTCTGGCTTCCAAGGAGAAACTTGGAATTAGTCATGAAGTCTGTGTGAGGTTTAGCTATTCCCAACCTGTGATGTTGCAGCAAGCTAGAATTATTTTTTGAGCTGTTTGCCCACTCTCTTTCAGTAGTCAGAATTTTTGGTGACATTTCTTGGCAGGCAGTCTTATTTAACAACTTTTCAAACACCAGAGAACGTTTTCCAAAAGTTGTTATGGCTTTTTTCCCCCTTCAGATCTGCTCCTGGCAAAAGAAAGACATCACCAAATTTATGTTAAAGTTGGGCTGCAGAACTAATTAAAGACTGAGAGCTTTTCCCAACTGGAAATCACTAGACATCAAAGTTCAAAAAATAGTCATCCTAGGCTTCAGAACCCATTACTTGGGAGAAATTATTGTGATTTCATTAACACATTAATTTTGCAACACCATCAGCTCTCACAGATGGTGACGACATGATCTACAATTCAAATATGACTCTTGTTTGCACAAATGTCTTTCCTTCATATGGCATTTTAAACAAGAATTAATATGAGTCATCTTGCCATAGCTATAAACAGATAAACAGATGTCAAAATTTTCAATAGTTCTCTCAGTGCCTTACTTTTTTGACAGAATTTTACACACACAATCTTTTTTTCTTTTTCTTCTTATTCTTTTTTTGGTCATTTCCTCAGCACTCAAGCCATACAGCAAGAGCAAAGGAAGAATTCGGAAACACAGTAAGTACAATGGTAAGCTTACTGAATTTGAATGTCTCCCCAGTAAAGCACCGAGTCCCATATTGTTCTAAATGAAATCCTGCTTTTGTTGAAGATAGTGTCTGTTAGTGCGTGTTTTTTTTAAAAATGATTGTAAACTGATAGCATTAAAAGATGATAAATCTTAATAATGATTGGTCACATAAACAATGCAAAAACAACATATGCTGGGCATTTGATTACTCATCTCATTTAACTCTCAGCTTTCCTCGATTGTAAACAGTGGTGGCATGCTAGTATGTGATTGTGGGCACACACATACACGTGGCCGATGGGGGTCTGTATCTATAAATCCCCTCTTTTCCTTCTCACTTTTTTTTCATTGATAGATACAGGTAATACACTTGATGGGGTGAGACTGAATGATACTTACGGGCACACACTAGTTTTTTGTTTGTTCTCGTACCAAATTATCCCTTCAAAATACTTCTTGCAAAAATTTGAGGGGAGCAAGAAAACTGCTGGGTGACCTTTGATGATTAGAAAGGCATTTTCTCAGTTTAGTCATTAAAACTGTTGTAGCTATTAAAATAATAAAAAAATAATTTCAATGCTAATATACACCTATGTTTCGCTACATTGTTTCAGGTTCCACCAGAATTAAGGGATGTTTTTATCGTAGTCGAGACACTCAGTTTGCAAGTTAGTACAGAATCGCCTCTGATGAGACGAGACACACAGAATCCATCAGATCCTGAACATTCTCATCTAGATAAATAAACTAGTAGTGAAAATATGATGCACGTAAGTTGTTTAAAAACCTGATCATTTTTGTGTGAAGTTAATTCATATATAATGATGTGGCATTTAAGTTCCATTAAAAAATAAAACCACATGCTTCGGTTTCAGTATTAGGCATCTACAGGAAGCCTAAAATATAAATTTATAAGCTTGAAGTGAGAGATCAAATATAGCTTCTCTAATCATGAACTAAAGAACATTATCAATGAATTAAACTAATTAAAAGAATATACCAACTCTTCTAGTCTATTTCTTTTGGATCTTATTTTTTTAACCATAAGGGGGAAGAGTTTTCTGAAATCCTTAATTGGTTTTTAATTTGTCAGATTGAATTATCTGCCTCCAGAGGATTCCTTTGTATCCTCAACTAAATAAATATTTCTCAAGTGGCGTAAAAAAAAAAAATCTAAATATAACTTAAATGTTCTCCCATCATTACCTTCACTTTCAATAATTCATTGATGAATAAGGAATGCTACTAGATCTATCTCAATTATCAAATGGAACTCTTCACCATATTTATCTATTTCTACATGAAAAGAATTAAAGACATCAAAGTTAGAAGCAAAATTCTATTTCAGCAAACTTTCCAGTTAGAGCCTAAGCCTAATGGTTAGCTAATTGATTTTCTGCAACATTCCAAAGTGCTTAGGTAGTAATGTGACAGTTATGATAATTTTGTTTTGGGTGCTTTGAGTGTGTGTGTGTCTCTTTGCCTTATTATATTTCAATTCAGAACACTAATCTAAAAATACAGGAAAGCAATCTTTCTGGTGAAGCAAAAAGTTATTAGAGAGAAAAACTGTCACTTAGGAAATAATGAATCAAGTCTGTCTTACAAGGCACATTATTTAAGATGAGGTCAATTAATTTATGACACAAATGGCCATATCATGTGAGGCAATAAAACCCAGTACCATCATTCATTCTACAGCTAACTAATGACACACCTGTAGTAATTAAAGATTTCATCTAAAGAGCCTGAGCTGATTACTTGAGATGTTAATAGGTGGAAATATATACTGTATATCTCTCAATTTAATATAACATTTGCATACCCATGGAATACATAACACGTGTCTCAAACTGGTTTTCTGAATTGTGGTGTTGTGGGGGTATTCGTCCCTTCTTTTTTCACAGACCATTTTAAAGATACATACATATATATCATTTTTTTTTTTTTAGTTTTCAAGGCATTATTTTTCCCCATTATGCCAAAACCAAACCGAACAAAAAAACCTGTTGCCGTCGAGTCGATTCCGACTCATAGTGACCCTATAGGGCGTAGTAGAACTGCCCCACAGGGTTTCCAAGGAGCGGCTGGTGGATTCAAACTGTTGACCTTTTGGTAAGCAGCAGAGCTCTTAACCACTGCACCACCAGAGCCTCATTAGGCCAAGAAGTACCAAAATTCTTTCAGATATATTAACAGATAAAGATTAACAAGTGCAGAGCTCAACTCACTGGGCTCTGGAATGATTTTCCCCTAATTCCACCCCAGCTTTGTTTCTGTTGGAATCTAGCCTCTTTGGTTCCACTTTCCTCCCTAAAAGGTCCCAGATTGGAGAGAGAGCTGAGGCTGAAGCTATTTAACGATGGCAATCAGAGGACGGAACAATCGGCTAATGCAATGCCAGTGAACAAACGAGACAGCTGAAATGCTTTGTATCACAAATACATAATGTATCACCAGAAAGACAAAAAGATCACAAAGGAGATAAACAAACGCGTATTCCATTCAACCCTACAACAGCAGTCCTCAAAAAGATTAAATTTACCTTCCTGGGATGTGTCCAGTTCTAAACAACAAAATGAACATTTCCTTTAGTCCATTTAGAGTATTTATATTTTGGTGGCTGACTGCCAGGGCAGTACTTATAAACTCAGTAGCCTGATGGATTCACTCCTTTCCTGTGAAATGTGCAATCTATACAGCTAAACTGCTCAAAAGACACTGCCTCAGCAGAAATATCACTTGCTCTTGATATAAGAAAACCAAAAGGCAGGACTTCTGGTTCCTATAATTCTTTTCATCTTGTATTTCCCCTGGAAAGAAAGAAAGCTATTCATGTTGGCAACTGAGCCTTTATTTTTATATAAACGTCCAAAGTCAAAGCCAAAGTATGCCATGAGGTTACCCACATGGGCACAATATATACATTCTGCTGGGCTTAAAAGAAGATTCGGGTAACTGGGGGAGGGGGACAGGGCTCCTAATTAGCACATTAATTAGCTGTCAACTGTGGGAGTGAAGTTCATCCTTTAATGGAACTCACTGCTGCCTTCTGAGTGGTAATCTGGCATCAGGCAATATTTAATTAAGAACCCTTGTGCTGAAATCTTTCTCATCTGGGCAAAGACATTTGCAGCAATGGAACCATAATAAGATATCAGCAACCACTTGAATGCCATTAACAATTTGAAAAACAAAACAAAATCTTCACATGTTCCTGATTTTCCATGAATATACCAGACCAGTTGCAGTCAAGTTGATTCCACTCATGGTGATCCCACGTGTGTCAGAGTAGAACTGTGCTCCATAAGGTTTTCAGTGGCTGATTTTTTAGAAGTAGATCACCAGGACTTTCTTCCATGATGCCTGTGGGCAGACTCAAACCTCCAACCTTTTGTTCATCAGTTGAGTGCCTTAACAATTGGCACCTACCACCCAGGGACTCCTCCATGAATACAGCACCCAGATAACAGCTCAGAAGTTGTAACTTGCAAAATTGTAGCGTACCATAAGAGACTGGTTCTCTAGGCTTGGGCATGTTCCGTGCTCATTGATCTTCTAGTCCAGGCCAGCTCAAGAAAATCATGAGCTTACCCAAAAGTGAAGCAAAGGAAGATGGAGAGACACAGGCAGGGGTGCTCCATGTTTTGACGGGTTCAGGGTCTGCCCTATCTGTAGACAGTCACCTCACAGCATGACTTGAGAGATTCAGAATAACTCCCCCATTTGAACACTTGCTCCGAGCCCCACCCTGGAGAGCCAGGGTCCCAGCAGTAGCTGGTCCTTCAAGTTTAGATACTGCCTCCAGCAGGACCCTAGTTCAGTGTACAAGAAAGACAAAGGATGCTATGGAGCTCACGTGGGATTTGGAATCTAAAGATGTGAGTTTGACTCTGGATTCCATTACTTACTAGCAGTGCAATCTTATGAAAATCTCGGCCTCAGTTTCTTCACCTGTAAAACAGAGCTAATAGTAACAAGTAATGTGTGCCAGGAAGATCATTAAGCTTGTTACATACATCTTTTCAAATCCCAGTACACCCTCATGGTCACTGATGTCCCAGGCACATTCCATATGTTTATTCATTTGTGGGGGGAGGATGCTTCTATGGCAGAGTGAGGAAGGAAAGAGAGATTTTCATCCACAGCCTCCCTATGAGCCTGTGCATCTTTGAGACAGAATGGGATGTGGTTTACTCTGGGCAAATGCATGCTGCTCCTTACAGACACAATCCCCATCCTACTTCCTAGGAGACTCTGTCCCCAGGGTAGCAGAGGAGCTGTGTGCAGAGACAAGGAACCAAGCCACATTCTCTGCTCACCCCAGCTGCCCACCATCCTGATAAGCCTCTATTCAACTCCTGCTGAGCCCTCTTCTTTTTCCAAGGCCCACCGTCCTCTAATTCAGGCAAAAGCTTGACAAGGCAGCACGGCTGCTGGGAAATGAGTGTTAGAACCATTTAAATGAATAATTCCTCCTAAACTCAACTGCTGTCTGAATAGTAGAAGTCATAAACTGTGCTATTCATGTTTTATTAAAAAACGGAGCTGATGAATGGTCTGTTTGACTCATTAGATGGCAGAATGATCTTCCAAAGGAAGGACTAGAAGCCACAGTATCAGAAGCCTTTAAGACAGGATGACCCAACCGCTGTCCTGGCAGAACGTGTGCTTGAGAGATGAGCTCCCATGGAGGTGGGGAGGGGCCACACCAAAACCTGGGAGGTGGGGGAGGACCAAGCTCGCCATCCTAATTTTCCTTACAAAGTTGGATCAAGGAATGAAGGAAGGAAAAAGATGACGTAGCCATAGACAAGCAAAGCCACACAGAAATCAGGAGAGGGATTTAGAACCAGCAAGAGCTCTTATTTGTTTATTTTCAAAAAAAGCAAATTCATGGAGAAATTCATTTTCAAAATTAGAACCTTTCTGCAGGTTTAGATTTCAACATGATGATGTTTGCTACATGGTTGTTTTTATTTAAGCATCTTTTTTATTTTATTTTATTTTTTGCTTTGTGGTATGGGGTCTCTCTCTCTTAAACAGGATTTGGAACTCAAGAAAGGGTAAAGAGCATCTTCTTTAGAATTGAAAATCTAACCAGAAAACTGCCCTGTAAGAACTTTATATCATGACTTGAGTTCTGCTTATCTTACAAGTTTTAAGCTGGATTCCAGAAATCTTGGCCCAGGTCACCAGGGCAGATCCTTCTCTGTCACAAGTATCATGAGCTCTGGAAGGCAGAGCAGAGATGGGCTTGGTTTTCAGGATCTCAACGAGCTTTGACAAACCACTCGTTACTGGCCTGGGTCTCTGTTTCTACAGCCAAAGCAAGAGATGGAATCCTGGCCTATTTCCAGTGATTGCTGGTCCCTCTCACAGCTAAACACATGATTCAGAAGGAGGTGATTTTTCCCTTTGTTCTGATGCTTAGGTTGCCTAAGAGAGTTCCCATATCATTAGAAAACTCTCTGCTTCATTTAAGCTGGATAAACGCAACTTACATCTTCACAACACAAGTCATCCAGATGGAAACTGAAAAATTCAGTCAAACATCTGAAAACCTGGTCTACCCAGTGCCAAAGGTCTGACTCTTTGTTTCCCGTTTATTTGGTCCTGAGAGAACACAAACAGCCTAAGAGATTTCAGGTTAACGAAATATAGCACTAAAGGGAACCTCCGAGATAATCTGGGCCACTCCTCCAGCCTCCACTCCTGGTGGGGCCCCCACATTTCATTACCTGAGCCTTAGGTGCTCAGCTGTAAAATAACATCATCAATAGTGGCAGCGCTACCTGTGAACGTGAGGAAGAAAGGAAATGGCAAGTGATTACAGACATGGAAAATGTACCACAGAAAAGCAGAGAGCTATGTCCTACCTGTCTCCTGCGGTCATGCTGAATATGCCCTGTGACTCCATTTTCTCTCCTTCTTATCAACTCCAGATATTCTAACGACTACCTGCCCTGAAAAATTTGCTACCACATAATCCATTCATTGTATTATACATGACCATTCACGAGGCTCCAGCATGTCAAGGCACCCTGCTAGGATTAGGGATGTGAGTTAAGACGCAGCCCTGCCCCCAGACAGCTTAGAGTCTACTGCAGCAAACAGGAGGCCCCCAAGGTTTTGTTATGTTTTTATTTAATCATCTTTCCTTCAGTCTGAAGCTTTAAGAGAGAACGAAGCTTCTATTTATAATGTTTTTGTTTATTCAAAAGTAAGTATTTAGCCCTACTTAATACTGTGCTCAAGAAGGCAATGGGCTGTGGAAAGTGCAGGAAAGAGACTCAGTACCTGCCTTCAAGAAGTTCACAATCTGGTTATTAACTAATGGGAGAAACTAGCAAGTACCCCCAACCCTGTCTCATACTCCCCGGCACCTAGTCCCATGATGTGCCCCCCATCAACAGATTTATTCTAAAGGTTAAAACTCAACTAGAAGTTTTTAATAACAAATATCTTTCATATTTTACTGTCTCAATACCAAACTCCTCTTTGTTCTGCTAACCTAATAGTGTGACTCCCCTTCTTCTCAAATATATATCTGAATCTGTTTTGGATGTGTATTTACCTTTACTGTAACTCTCCTTGTTTTCAAATATATATTTGAATCCTTTTTTTCAAATGTATCTTTGATCTAATGTATTGTTACTCTTCCTGCTTTTGAAATGTATACTTGAATATTTGAAGTTTGATTACTTATGACTGTAAGAGCCCCCTCCCCTGTCTGGAAAAGGTGTGGGGAGGACAGGCCCTGGGTTGTGCTTGTGTGTAAAGGTAGACCCATCACACTGATGTGTGACACAGTGAGGGGTAAGAGTTGTCCAGCTCCTATCTTTTCCAGTCACTTGCCTCATTTCTTCTTCCATGCAGACATTTTAGAAAATGGCATAAACCATACTTCAAAATATATGGTTTTAGTTCCACAATACAGCTAAATTAAAAATCAATCGTAAGACTTTGTCATGGATTGAATTGTGTCCCCCTAAAATGTATGTCAACTTGGCTAGGCCATGATTTCCAGTATTGTGTGGTTGTCCTCCATTTTGTGATTTGATGTAATCTTCCTATGTGTTGTAAATCCTAATCTCTGCCTGTGGTTAATAAAGCAAGATTAGGTTATGTTAAAGAGGATTAGGGTGGGATGCAACACCCTTACTCAGGTCACAGCCCTGATCCGATATAAAGGGGTCTTTCCCTGGGGTGTGGACTGCATCACCTTTTATCTTACAAGAGATAAAAGGAGAAAGAATTGAGCAGAGAGATGGGGACCTCACACAACCAAGAAAAAAGAATCAGGAGAGGAGCATGTCCTTTGAACCTGGGGTCCCTACACGGAGAAGGTCCTAGACCAGGGAAAGATTGATGGCAAGGACCTTCCCCCAGAGCCAAAAGAGAGAGGAAGCCTTCCCCTGAAGCCGGTGCCCTGAATTTGGACTTCTAGCCTCCTAAACTGTGAGAGAATACACTTTTGTTTGTTAAAGCTATCCACTTGTTGTATTTCTGTTATAGCAGTACTAGATAACTAAGGCAGACTTCTTCGAAGGATTACTGTTATTATCTGTAGTTTGAAGCAGTCTTTTTTCTAGCAATTTTATTTGAATCTGCCTCTCACACTCCTCACTCACCTGTGCTGTGTCGGTATCTGCTACGGGCAGCACCACTGAAATGCTGTAGGACCAAGGCTGCATGTGTGCAGGCAGCCCAGACCAAGAGCACTCCTGGGCAGAATTAATGACCCCTCCACCAATCCTGCATTGTGTCTGGCTAACTCAGCCCACTCTCTGGCTGCTTCTTAGACTCTCTCAGCTGCTCCTGGTGATCTCTCATTCATTTGACAACTATATACTGGAATGTGCCAGACACCTTTGCTTGCATTTTCTCGTTTGCTCCTGGGCCACAGACTGAACCAGCTCCTACCTGTGGATGCTCAGGACTGCCCCACCTCCGCTCCTGGTGTCCATCTCTGCCCAGTCCTCAATCTCTCCAGGACACCCAGCTGAAAGTCACAGTTTTTATTATAGTGTCTACCGCACTATATAATACTTGCTACTACAAGCCCCAGTTTGATGTAATAACAAGAAATTATACTAGTAATAACAGCTAGCATTGTTTCAGCACTTACTCATTTAGTTACTACGCTAAGCATGCCACATGGATTACCTCATTTAATCTGCACCAGTACCTTATCATGTGGATAACCGGTTTTGTTTGTATTTTATCAGTTGCTGTCGAGTCGATTCTGACTCATGGCAACCCCATGTGTGTCAGAGTAGAACTGTGCTCCATTTGGTTTTCAATGGCTGATTTTTTCGGAAGTCAACTGCCGGAACTTTCTTCCAAGGCACCTCTGGGTAGACTCAAACTACCAACCTTTCAGTTAGCAGCAGTTTAGATAGGTTCAATAACTTGCCCAAGATTACCTACACAGATAGTAAATGGCAGATCCAGAATCAAACTTAGATCTGTCTGGCTTCAAAGCCTATACTGTCCCATCATCTCAAGGATTTTTTAAATTTTCCTTCAAAACTGCAGAATTAAGATGGTTGACTAATATTTGATTATATTTGTTTTAGTTCCAGAGTCACAGACATATAAACCTATAAGAAACTTCACAGGTCGAGCCCAACTTATCTTTCCCTAACTCATCAAGCTTGGGCTTCTTTCTGCACATCAGTGGTCTTCCAGGAAGCACAAATACTTCCTGCAACAGGGAGATCCATCCTTATCCATCCACACAGCCAAAGAGTGAGTCACACCAAAGTGATCTTTCTCCTTTGCACAGACTTTTCTTGTGGCCTAAAGAGAGTTGCAGTATAATTGGAGAGCCCTGCGCCGTATGAGGCAGCCTATTTCATTGCTGGGCAGCTCTGATTATTGGAAAGTTGAACCAATTCCACTTCCCGGTCACTTCCACGGATTGCAGTTCTGCTCTCGAGGATCTTCCTGCACCAGTCAACTGCTTTCCAAATCTCAGCCTTCCAACTACTTAAAAGAGGCGTCATATTCCCCTAGATTGTTACTTTTAAACATCCCCAGTTCCTACACCTGTTCCCCAGGGGACAATTTGCATATATTTCACTTGTTTTGGTCCCAGAATGGAATGCAGTAGCCTGACCAGCACAAAGTACAGAGGAACTTTCCGTTCCCTCGTAGAACACTATACCTCACTATGCCACCTAAGCACGTGTTTTTTGGTTTTTTTTTTTTTTAAGCAGTTATATGTTGTGTTAGGTCTTTGCTTTAAAAAAAAATTTGTTGAATATCTGCTCTGTACCAAGTTGAAGATTTCACTTAAGTCATATCATTTAATTCTCACTACAAGCTTATAAAGGAGCTATGGGCTACTGTTTTTCTGTTTTACTTGAAAGGTTCGAAGAGATAATGTGGTTTCGCTAAGCTCTCACAGCCTACCAACAGTGGAGCCAGGATTCAGATTCGGAACTGCTGACTTCCAACCCATGTTCTTTTTACTCTACCATGCTGCCTGCTTCACCCTGGGTTTCTGGTCTACCAAAACCCTTTCCTCCTACGTATTCATCAACCATTTATTTAATGATACATTCAAGGACTTTTGAGGGTAAGCCATCAAGTCTACTGGTCTAGAATTTCAGAAATCAGAAACCTTTTGCCAATTTTGAAAATGTGGTCAACATTTGCCAATTTCTGATCTTTTTGAATTGAAACCACTCCCATTTATAATAGAGCAAAGATTATCCAAAAGAAAATATCAAATTATCTATAAATTTCTTCACAGGAATTTGGAGATGTAAATTCGCTTAAAATAACAGGTGCTCTCTGCCTACCTCTCTGCCCCTATCTTGGGATTCATAGCCTTCTTTATGGTATTTGTCCTACCCTTTCCAGTTTCAAGAACATTCTCTTTATGGAGACAAGAGAAGCCAAATAGAAGTTGCCCAGCCCTGCCTTCTCACCCTCTTTTGTTAAATATTACACCATTTGCTCTAAATACTGCTCTATCCACCTCTACTTCTTTTTCCTTACACTAGCATAGCATAAATAGCTCCTTTTA
The DNA here is from genome assembly GCF_000243295.1 of Trichechus manatus latirostris. Lineage (NCBI taxonomy): Eukaryota > Metazoa > Chordata > Mammalia > Sirenia > Trichechidae > Trichechus > Trichechus manatus. The sequence goes on along the minus strand of NW_004443953.1, from coordinate 16,616,023 downwards.
TTAATGTGGGCATTTCCCCCCAGGGACTCAGCTCCTCATGTCCCCTAGCCTTCCTGGCAAGACATTCATTTTCAGAACTTCCCACCCACACTCACCCCTCAACAAACTATACTGAGTCACTGGTGGTGGGACCAAATTCACCTTTCCTTATAACTTTAAAAATAATCTCCTTTCTTAAAATCTAGGGAATGTGACCCATCATACCCAGCATTCCCTCCCTCCACGATTGCACATTCCAAGATGGTTGGGTCATTTCCCCCCTCCATACACACACCAAGCAGCTCTACCCTACATTAATCAGAATGATGGTCAGAGTAAGATTCTCCTCACTGCTTCCTATCTTCTCAGAACTATCCAATGTAAAAAATGATCAGTTGCTCTGCTGTGGGTCTGGGGATCACACTTGGGCAAATAACTTCTGCATCTTTGTTTTTAAAGAAGGCTATCTAGGTAAATTGTCCCACGTCTTGACTATTTGCTAATTATTCTTTTAACGCCCGCTTCATATTTTGTACGAAATACCCCCCAAATACAGCCACTTCTTTGATGCTTCCTTTTATTTTCCTAAAGTTTCCATCCTGCAGTCCCCCCCATCAGGTGCATGAATTGCCATACAATGATATGTTCTCCCAAGCTTTACTCATCTCTTAGATATGTTGCTAGGGTATTTTATTTCATATTTCACTTCCATATTTTATTTCTACTCTAGGCATGAGCCCCCCTCGAAGTCTCAGTGGTATCTCTGAGATCATTTTTATCTTTTTTGTGCCCACAGTCCAGGGTAACTTGGTTCTTCTCACTCTCTAAATTGGTAGAGAGATGTCGGAAGCCATTTGTTACTGCCATTAGTTCCTGCCCATGGCTTGGTTTCCTTTTGAGGATTGGCCCCTTCTCCACTTTCTCATCTCTTCCTGTGTCATATCTACTGCCTTTCTGGTGTCTAGCTTTACAGATTTTTGAGGGATAGTTTTCACCTGTTCTCCCCACCTCACGAGTTAATGTCTTCTTGACAGCAATCTTAAGTCCCTAAACACACTCATCTCAATTTTCTCTCAATGCCTCAGGCTTTTACTCTTTCCTTGGGAAGTGACATGGTTTGGTGAGGAAAGAGCCGGGTTAGAAATCAGAAGACACAAGTCCTACCTGTCCTGTGACTTTGGGTCATGTTTCTGTGCCCTCGGGCTCCTGCCTGCCTTCAAGGACTATTGTAAAGATCAAGACAAATAGTGTAAATGGAAGCACTTTGAAAAATATAAATTGCCATACAAATGTAGACATTTTCATTATATCACCATAAATACACAACATTTTGATATGAAAAAATACAGAACCAACTGGTTTACTTACACTCTACTCTTATTTACCCATTATTTTTCTATTAAAATTCAGTGATAAAAACAAAGAGAAAAACCACTACTATGAATTTTCCTGTGAAGTAGACTTTAAAGTAAAAAGCATACCACAAAAATAAAACCCAGAAACCCAGATCAACAAAAAACTTGACCCCTAGATTTCTGCTCTGAGTTTCCAATGACTTGTGGAGTGTTTGGCAGCAACATAATTGCAATAATGAGAAGGTTTGCAGGCCAGGTTGTGGTCTTAAGCTCACCACGGATGTTTTAGCACTAGGCTCAGCTTCAGGCCAGCACCAGCTGCCAGGGCCAGAGTCACCAGTGGAATCCTGTATGCTCAGTCACAGACAAACGTGACATTTATGGCATCTGGTGCACAATGCTGATAATTCAAAGAGGCCCAGTGTGCTGGGCTCACCAACTTGGAGAAAAGGAGCAATTTGGGTTGCCTGTCATCTTTTTTAGTTAATTAAAACTTGTGTGAGATCTCCTGCTTGGTGACGGCTTCTTCAGTATCTGAGTGGGATGCGCTGGACTGCTCTTGATTTCAGATCTACATGTTGGTTCCTTTGTCTCTGAAAAGCTTCTGAGTTGGTTTGCCTAGTTCTCTTCCATCTTTGTTCTGTGAATTTAGCCATCCTGCTGTGCTAACTACCCGGTTTAAAACCAACATTCCACTAATGCTAGATTCTCCACTGAGCCTCCCTCATGTAACTCAATCCCCATCAGCAAATCCTAGGTTAGCCCAACCCAATCTCCCCATCTAGGCTGCATGCCCAAATTGCTAAATGGTGGGAAGCAAGATGACCTGGGACAAAGATATGTATGTTTATATTTTCACACACCTGGTATTTATATAGCTCCTTTCTTCCAATAAATCCAAGTGGCTCAGTAGACACTATCACAATACCGTTCACCAGAAGTCTGTAAAGAGGCAAGCAGCCACAAAGTACACCTTATTTTAGAGATAAGTAAATTAAGGCTAGCAATGGTTATATATCAAATGTCAGTTATTTGGGTAAAAGCCTCCCAGTCATAACCCCTGTGTGACTAACTACACCATTTTTTGGCACGTTCTGAAGAAGGAAATGAAACGCGGAAGAACACTTCTATTTGCAACCCAGTGGACAACTGGACTTTCGGCTCCTGGGTGAAAAGAGGCACCCAGAGTGTGTGGGGGTGACAGACCTGCCTAATCCAAACAGCTATGGGCCCCCAGATCTGGTGAGGCACAAGAGAAGGGAGTATTGAGGGGATAATTTAAATATGTGAGGCTGGGTCCTTCTTCTAGTGCTTAATATCTCAGAGATATTAAGATAGTAAGACATTGAGTATATTCTGCTATATCAAGGCGTATACCAAGGCATAGCCTTGATATGGATTGGCATGTACAGAGGTGGGGAGGAACAGAAAAGGATAGAAAGAAGAGGAGATAAGTACTGTGCACTAAGCCTTTTTGTATCAGAACTCATTAGACGCTGAGTGCCTGCCATGGCCATGGCTCTGCCACCCCCCTGGTCATAGCTGACTGGACCCAAGGGCAACTCAAGATGTTGGTGTGAGCTCTGCATAACAGGGACAAGCGTCACCCAATGAACAACTCAGATTTTCTTCTTTGGAAAGTTTGAAATCAAGATATCTCCAAGAGACTAAATAGTGGTGGGGATAGTGGTTGTAGGAATAAAGCCAGAGGACCAGAGAGAAAAGGCAGCAAGCAGAAGCCATGAGATAGCAGAGGTCACAAGGCAGAGAGCAGGGGAAGGGGCTGGAAGTGGCAGAAGTAGGAGTCAGCCACAGGGAGTTGCACTTCTCTCATGGCCAAGCACTACAGCAAGGAGCAATGATGCCTATTCCTTGGCGGCAACAAGATAGCCCAGCTGCCCAGTAACTAGCACTGTGGGACCTCTGTCATTGCCAGAACAAATACCCAATCTAATGAGGATGGGCAGCAATGGCTATTCCCATCTTCCTTATTTCCTTGGGCTTCTTTATAGCAAGACTCCATAACTTTAATAAGTCTATCTAACCTGGCTTCACATTATTTTCTCTGATTTAATCCTCACCATATTGCTTCTAAAAAAAATTTTTTTTAAACCCGTTGCTGTTGAGTCAATTCCAGCTAATAATGACCCTATAGGACACAGTAGAATTGCCCCATAGGGTTTCCAAGGAGCAGCTGGTGGATTTGAACTGCCTACCTGTTGGTTAGCAGCCGAGTTCTTAACCACATCCCTTCTAGGTAGGAAGTATTACTCTTTATTTAAAGACAGGAATGGGCAGCAACTTCAAAGCCCACATTCCTTGCATGATCCCACAATACCTCTTCCCCGTTCGTAAGAAGCTCCTTGTGGCACATTACTATCTTGTGCCCTTCCAGGGGAATCCATGGGTGATGCAAATGGTTAACATGCTCAGCTGCTAACTGAAAGGCTGGAGATTCCAGACTACCCAGAGATGCCTTGGAAGAAAGGCCTGGAAATCTAGTTCCAAAAAATCAGCCATTGAAAACCCTATGGAGCATGGTTCCCCTATGACACACATGGGGTCACCATGAGTAGGAGCCGACTTGAAGGCAACTGGTGGGATGGTGGTAGTAGCCCTTCCAGGAGTGCAGGGTGCCCAGAAGAGCCTCATCCCAAGGGTCAGGAGTCTGTGTCTTCTTCAGGTTCAGAAGCAGAAAGTGAAGACACTAGGGCATGCCCCTTACAGATGCCTGCATAGGCCAGTGCTGCTATTTCTGAGGCTCTCCACAGAAAGGAAATGTGAATGCTCCCCCGGTCCTGCCGAATCTGAAACCCATTACAACTACCCACTTCCCACTGCCCACTGCCAGTCTCTACTGCCTAAAGTGTATTTTGAGGAACACTAGTCCCATCAACGTTCTGCCCCCAAAAAGGGATTCCATGGTCCAACGAGTTTGGAAAATGTTGCATACTCTATGCCAGTGAAAACTCTATGAATCACAAGGGTCCAATCTGTAACAGATCATGGGCCATGTTTCTTTTGATTAAAGCTTTCCTTTATGATACAGGCTCTGGATCTTGCAGCACATCTACTGTCCTGCACGTGGTAAGTGTTCAGTACACAGCTGTTGGTTGTAACCAAACTGTAGGAAAAGGTGAAGGTGATTTCCCTTCTGCATGTTAGCAGGTTCTGTCCTGCTGAGAATCAAGGTTACTGGCTCCTCTGTAGCACAGTTCCCAGCCCTACAGCTCCCGCCTCACCTCTGATCAGCTTCCTGTGCTCACTGAGGCCTGCACTCTATTCCATTTCACCCTGTGGTTTCAGCTTCTGCAGTCACTACAAACTCGATTTCTGTCCTCTCAGTTCTAGTTACCTCACACAGCCCGCAAGCCCGACAGGATGTCATGAATACCATTACCTATCAGGTGACCTTCCAAAGCCTGAAGCTACACTGGGAGCATTTTAGGTCACCCCACTGCATTTTCTGCATTACAGATGAATTCATGATCATATCACGAGAAACGAGGCACTTGCACTGAGAGGAAAAACTTTCAAAGCACAACAACAACAAAACAACCTCAGTATTTCCATACTTATATACCCAAAGGACTGTCCTGATCTGTCATACTGAAGAAAAATACAAAATTAAGAAGTACTACCTGAATCAGTCTTGCTAGCACACTGATTCTGAAATAAATTTAATTGGTCTCTGAGGGTTTATTATACTCCAAGTCATATTGATCATTTTATCTCTTCCTTTGGCCATTCCCTGCCACAGACCTCTGGGCAAATGGACTCTTATCAAGAGGGAAGGACACTTGCGTCTTAAAGGGCCAGAAGAGCTATAGCCTGAAAAGGAAAAAATGGGTGATTACCCCTGGACTAAGTCAACTCTTCTAATCAGACACTTGCATCCTGTAACACATACCTCATGGCCTGATAAACTCAAAGGTGGCCTGGATGCTCTTAATACTGTGATTCCTAACAGGTAACCTAAATCTCCCAAGTCCTACCAGTTGAGAGTAACTCAAATTCACTTCTAAATCCTGTTAACAATGTCTAATCATTTTACCCAGCAATTTGATTAAAAAGGGTTGCAACAAATATCTAGCGAGAAAGCACAGAACTATCTAAGCTGCCATATCTGTGTTGCTAGACACTTTAAGAGAGCATGCATAGGCTAGGCCGTGCAATACTCCACATGAGCCGTGGAATATGCAGGCTCGCTGGATAATTGAGCCTTTTGCTGGGCACCAGTGAGACGTGAGAGATGAGTTTGGATTGGAATTCCATTATGGGTTTTTAATAATTAAACGTTACACGTTTGGAACCTCATTCTTCTGTATTACTTTTTAAATATTAATCTATTTACATCAGCTGCACTTCCTGCAGCTTGACACACAGTAAAAGGGAGTCATACCGAGACAGACAACTGTGTTCTTAGCTTAAGACATTGTTGATGTACAGTAACAGGAAATGCGACACCAGCCCTCTGTTCAACCAAATCCCATACAATAATCACCCACCTTTTAGAAGGTTGCTTTTTTTTTTTTAACACACTCACACATTCCTCATCATTATATTGACTTTTTTAATTGATGAGAATCCAAATTAATCTTATTTTCAGAGTTTTATAATGCCCCTTGAGATCTTAGGGACACCCTGCACTCTTCAGAACCAGGGTTGGAAAATGCATGTGGAGGTTTGTGAGGGTTTCCTTGGATGTTACCTCATACCGTGATGAGATCCCAGCATAAAAATTCACAGCCCAGGAGCACTCACAAAAACCTAAGTAAGGATAACCCTGTTCTACGCTGTGCCCTCATGCTGCTGGGACATCTCCTCAGGTGCTCCAACCTGCTTGCTTTCATGACACTGTAAACAATTCCCTGTCTTCTGGCAGAGGAGCAACTCTCCTTCTTGGGGAAGGTTGCTGTTTTCCCTGTGTCTTCCCCAACTCCCGGTTCATCACCCCTGTCCAACTTTGGCACAAGCAGCAGCTCAGCAACTCCCTGGGAGCCTCTCTTGGCTGCTGCTAATCTTTGATTCTGATTAGACACCTGATTCTGATTCCCAGCTCAAACACAGAGCATCCGGGAGCGAGATTGTTGTGTTGTTATTAGCTGCCATGGAGTCAGCACTTGACTCATGGCAACTCTATGCACAACAGCGTCAAACACTTGGCAGATTGGTCTGTTGTGATGCATAGCGTTTTCATTGGCTGATTGTCGGAAGTGGACTGCCAGGCCTTTCTTCCTAGTCTGTCTTAGTTTGGAAGTTCCACTGAAACCTCTTTAGCATCATAGCTGTATGCAAGTCTCCGTTGACAGACAGGTGGTGGCGGCGCATGAAGTGCATTGGTTGGGGATTGAACCCGGGTCGCCAACATGGAAGGTGAGAATTCTACCACTGAACTACCACTGCCGCCTCATGAGGGCTCCCCAAAGGCCTGAATGCAAATGCTGCTGCCCAAGGGGCTGGCCTGAAGTCAGATTCCAGTGGAATACAGGATTCTAGGCTGGGCATGACATCAAGGGTATCTTGGTCGAAGGACAGGGAGAACCAACGCTTCAAGTGTCCGCTGCTCCAGAGATTACAGACCCCACTGTCTCTGCAGTTAAGGTAATCATCAGACCCGCGTCTGTGCTTGGCCCCTCGCAGAGGTCGCCAGGAACAGTCTTCGATTTGGCTTCCTCTTAAGAACTTTATTCTCTTTTAAGACAAAGCTAGCAGTGCAGACCAGCCATGTAGCAAGGCTGATTTAAAGAGCAAAACACCATTTTACTTAATAAAAAAAAGATGTCGGATTCAAAGCGGAAAATTACATGGGAGCTACCCCGTAATAGAAAAAAGTCTCTCCTTAGCTGCCACCTCTATGACCTCAGAGAAAGCTATCTGTATGGAAACTTCCAAGGAATTACACACAAAAATCTTCTCCAAATGTCAGCATATCTTTCAATTGTTTTACTTTTCAGTTCTACTCAATGACTTTCTGCAAAACACCTCAATGTAAATGTCTCTGTGATTAGTCTTGAAAGGAAGCCTGGGTCCTGTGCATCCTCTGGGTAATGCCTAGTGCCCAGCACTGTTGGTTTAGGAAGGCTACAAGCCCTGAGGGGGCAGCGGTGGTTCAGTGGTGGAATTCTCAACTTCCCGATTCTAGCCAATGCACTTCAAGAACAGCTACTACCCATCTGTCACTGGAGGCTTGAGTGTTGCTGTGATGCTGAACAGGTTTCCCTGGAGCTTACGGACTAAAACAGACTAGGAAGAAAGGCCAATTAACCCATGAAAACCCTATGTATCACAATGCTCTGATCCTGTTATGCATGGTGTCACTGTGAGCTGGGAGCCAGCTCAACTGCAGCTAACAACAAGAAGTTACGAAGCAGTGATTGAAGCTGAGTGTCTGTACTAGACTTCGGGAAGAACCATAGATTCCTAGAGTGTAGGGAAAATGTTCCAGAGAAAAAGAAATCTCCAGGCTTATTAAGGAGTCCACAATGGCCGAGCCCCCTTCCCTACATCTTCCTCCACAAGCAGTGTTCAGTTTTCCCTATGGAAGCCATTTCCTTCGAAACCAGAGTTTCAAAATCCTTTCCCACCAATCACAGGAATTTATTTAACTTCACTTCCCCTTCCTCCCCTCTAGAGGCAGGACTAACAAGTGAGTGGAAGGAAGAAAAAGTCAGGCATCTCCCTGACCCCGGTTGCTGTGTGCTGTTGAGTTGATTCTGACTCATAGTGACCCTATAGGACAGAGTAAAACTGCCTCATAGGGCTTCCAAGGCTGTAATCTTTACGGAAGTAGGCTGCCACATCTTTCTCCCAAGGAGCGGCTGGTGGGTTTGAATCGCTGACCTTGAAGCCGAACACTTAACCACTGTGCCACCAGGGCTCATTTCCTGACCCCATAGTAGGTGGGAATTCTCTCCTGATCCTTTAGTTTAAAGAAAAGCATGGACTTACTGTAGGTAGGCAGAAGAAATTCAGAAGGGGACTGTTCACTAAGGTTTTCATGTTTCTAAGACAGACTAGAGGAAAGCAGAGAAAACTAAGCGCTTTCCGTTTTGTCTGATCCATCAAAGCTGGGGTTTCCTCAAAGAGATTATCTCAGCCTGTGTCCCTCTGATTCTCAAGCGACTTGGAAAACACAGAGAAACATTCCCTAGAAAATACCTAAACATTTAATAGATCTATTGTTTGGAAGTACCCTACTAATATTTCATCTAAATTTTTCTTTTCGTAATTTCATTCCATTACTTCTACCCTAGTTATATCCCTTGTCTCAAGCTGAAGAAATTCCTTCCTTCCTCAGAGTTTACATCTTTCAGACGTCTGAAGACCATGATCATACCAACTACACAAATCCTGAGACCTCACTAATGTGAGCTGAATATAATATAATATAAAAAAAGATAACACGAACGCCCTCCATGTGTCTCAGACTCCAGCTGGATCTTGCCTGCTCTGCTCATCCACAAGATCCTTACCCATGAAGCAGCTCCATTTTGAGTTTTCTAATTATTAGCGTAAAAAGGGAACCACCAATAGGTCAGAGCAGTACACAGTTATCAAAAGACATTGAAATGGTTGCTCCCACTGAATTTATAAACAGGAGGCAAATATCCAAAGAGTAATTAACACCTAAATATCTCAAATTAAATTTCCATCATGATACTGAGTGACTTTTTAAAAGGAGGGACATATGTTAATCAGCTAATATGATAGATTAATATCAAATTCCCATTCGATACTGATTTTGTATTCAGCACACAATTCAGTGACTTTTGGAACCTCGGGATCATCATAACACCTTATAGTTGAACTGGCACCAGAGGGTCTTTTCATCCTACCTTTTGATCAATGTGGGGAGCCCTGCTACAATACGTGTGGCTGGTCATCAGACTCTACTGTGATGGTTCTGCCACGGGGAACTCACTATTTTACAAGAGTGGCCATCTCACTCTTGTTACCAAACTCTTTCTGACACTAAGGAGAGATCTGCCTTCCTGCAGCCCCCTACCCATGGGTCCGGCTGTCCTGCTCGGAGCCACACAGCATGACTGCATCCTCTTCCACATGGCAGCCCTTCATACACCTGGCCACAGGGGCATGTGCTCTCTTTGGCCTTTTCTTCATGGGGGAAGATTCTCACTTGTTTCCACTGTCCCTAAGGAAGCACGACTTCAGGCCAGGCTACCTGTCTCACACCTCCATTTCACTCTCAACTACTACTACTTACTACCAGTTGCCATCAAGTCGATTCTGACTCACGATGACCCCATGTGTGCAGAGCAGAACTGCTCCATAGGGATTTCATGGCTATGACCTTTTGGAAGCAGACTGCCAGGGCCTTTTATCTGAGGTGTCTCTAGTTGGGTTCGAACCTCCAACCTTTTGGTTAGTAGCCTTGCACGTAACAGTTTGCACCACCCAGAGACTCCACTCACTCTCAACATGTGACACTTAAAAGAAAACACAACATCCTTCTGAACTCGCACTCAAATGCTTGCAGGAGACTATGTGATGTGATTTTGTGTTGTTGAAAATGTCTCATACCCCCAAATATCTGTCTTTCTGCCTCCTCACGTTGACATTCTATCCATTAAAGATTTATTTTGGGGGGTTTAAAATATTACATATCCTCTGCGAAAAATCCAAGTATCCCTGAAGGGGTAATACTTTAAGCCACCAACAGCCATTAGTATTTCAGTATGGATTGATTTATTCAGCAATCTTGGTGTTAGACCTGGATTTTAATCCTAGCTTTGTCATTTCTTGGTTGTACAACCACAAGCAAGTCATTTAACCTCCCTGAGTGAGAAGTTAGGAAGGAGATAGACTGATTTCTATAGATAAGAGTATAGTCAAGGAGTGTACAAAGAGGACATAAAACAACTGAATTTGGGTCTAGAAATTCTAACCAATAATGACTGAATGATTATGCATTTTTGATGTTTTTCTATCATTCCTTTGAAATATTTTGAGGTTATCACCCTTGAAACGAGGTCAAAGAGAACCCCAGATCTGGCCATGTATTTTTCTCCTAGGCCCAGTCTTAAAAGGACCCTTGAGAAACTCTAAATATTGATCTCTGCAGCATGCATGAAATGTAACTGGCCACAGCCTTGACCCTTGAATGGGATGGAGGGAGCTGCATGCAGTAGAGTGTATGCCCTCCACCTAGTGTTCTGAATTCCTGCATAAAGACAGCTCTGGGGCTCAGGACAAGACTTCTCACTTGAATGCATCAGAGTCACCTGGAGGGCTTGTTAAAACGCAGATTCCTGGGCCCCACTCCCAGAGATTCTGGTTCAGTAGGTCTGGGATGGGGCCCAAGAATCTGCATTTCTAACAAGTTTCCAGATGATGCTGATTCTATTGGTCTAGGCCCACAAAAGGGAGGCTAAACAAACCCTTCACACTCTCTTCTCTTCTTGCTTTGCTTTGCTGATTGCCTTGAAATGCTTAAACTTCTGTACATGTATAGCAATGTCAACAAAAGCTGGAAATAATAAAAACAGCTGAGTTTGTCATTCTGCATCCAGGCCAACTTGAGGCTATCAGTTCTGTCCCTGTGGTTTTCTACCCTTTTTTCTCCCCTCAGTCAGTTTTGAGTCACTGTTGACCAGTAGGAATACCAATAAAGTAACACCTATGGGGCAGTTCTACTCTGTCCTATAGGATCACTATGAGTCTGAATCCACTCAACAGGAACGGATTTTGGTTCAGCAGGGTAGAAACAGGTGGAAGTCAGAATGGGCAGTGGGTGAGTGGAGAAGTCGCCGTTCAGTCCCTGGCCTCAGAAATCTTGCCCAAAAAATCTGTAACTCGCTAAAAACCAAAAACCAAACCCACTGCCATCAAGTTGATTCCGACTCATAGCAACCCTAACAGTGAATTATTCTCTAATAGGACTTAGAAAAGTGTTTGCTGCTTAAAGTTTCAAAAGAACTTGTGTGCCAGACCTCCTGATATTGATCTGGGCAAGATAGCCATCTGGGGCATAGAGGATGTAATGCATATGTTTCATTTGGGGTCTGTAAGGTAAACTGCTCCAGAGCTCACGTTTCTGGGATTCTCTTTTTTGACATTCTTGAGTTCACCTCAAGTTCACTGGTTTTCCCAATGGTATTACTTAACGTCTTTAAATTTAATATATTTTTATTCCTGCTCATTTGCAGGTTGTATTTCCACACATGCACACTTAATTGAGCAAAGTGTGCCGGACATTTTCCCTACAGAGGTCACACTGAACAACTTTTTCACCTGGAAAGAACACCCCCATCACCACCATTTAACAGCCTGCTGTTAACAACTGACAGGTAAATATTCATGGTCACACAGGTGACCCTGATGCCTGGCCAGCCAGCCATGCCATGAAACTGGTGCTCCCAATGGGCGGAGGGAAGGTGATAGCTTTTACTCAGCAAACAGATAGAGTGTCGGTTCTTTTCAATTTGCAGGGCTGTCATGTTTAAATATGAAAATGCTGCTTATAGCCAAATGTTAGTGACAGCAGCCTGTGGCGTCTATCATGGTTTACACTCTTACTCCTGCTAAAAATAGGCTTGCTTTCTCTGGATTCCTTCAAATTCCACATCTGCAGGAAGTTTTTGTTGCTGTTGCTGGTCTTTTTCTTTCTTTCCTGAAGATTACTGTTCTTTGGCTCCCCCACGGCCCCCTCCCTCTTCCCCTCCCCGGGAGAATGCCATTCAGAAAGATAATAAACACCCCAGGCTCAGACAGTCCCACAAAGGCCTCACATGGCTTCTCCGTTATTATCACATGCCTCTGCCTCTGAAGTCTTTAGTGAAGAGGGAACTGGGGCAGCTACAGAGGGCAGAACCATTTGACCTTCAGAAGGAAAAGGACCGAGTGCGATGGGATTGGCCGGGCAGGTTGGGAAGAAAGACTGGAAGGCAAGGCTTCTGCGTTTGGGAAGCACCGGACCTCCATGGGCCAAGCAGACAGCCTGCTCCCTCCCACGTGACGGGATCACTTTGTTTTCCAGGTATTTAATTTCACACCAAAGAAATGGTAACTACAGTAATGATGCATTTATTTAAAAACTATCAGTTGAACAAATGTTCAACTCTTCTCAAGGCAAGCATTCAACTGCCTTTATTCATTCTTTCCTGACCATGGTGTGTGTATGTGTGTGAGAGAGAGACAGACAGACAGACAGAAGGGTAGAGGGAGGAGGGGCTTGGCACACATGGAAATGTTGCTTTAGGTGTTTTCAGAACCAGCCAGAAGAGCTTTGGTGTTTGGAACAGGACCTGAGCGCCGTTAGATGCTCCAAGTGCTTTGCAACCTTGGTGGTAGAATCACTGAGGAGGTTTTTCCTGGCCCCCAGTCTCACAGATTCTGATTCAGCTAGTCTGCAGTGGGCAGGGCCTCCTGAGGGCTCGTGTGGCTGCCACGTGTTGGCACCTGCCAGGGCCTCCTGAGCAAAGGTCACACATTTGCACATGGATCTCCTGGCTGCTCAGCCTTGCTGTGTTCCTTCTTCCCCCTACCAGCTCCTCCTCAGCCCCTGCTGCCTCTGTGGGCCAGTCACCTTGATGTACCCTCCTCTTCAGGAGCCTGCCAGCCTTCTGGCTGTGAAACATTTTACAGGAGACAATCCAGAGAGGTATGATGGCTCTTTCTGCCCCAGAAAAGAAGACAGGCCAGTTCTGCAGCTCTGGACTGGCCTCCCTTGCTCAGAAGGACCCCAGACAGCTGTAGACCAAATGAGCATTGTGGGAGTGGAAGACTCCATCTTATTCCCTTCCTACACCCAGCTTCTCCCAAGTGCCTGACACTGTAGGTGTTTGACAGACGCTTGCTGAAGTATTAAGTGCTTTCTAAGAGTTTTCCCCAGAACTCACAACCTATATGGCAGTACAGGTGGCCTCCAATTGGGAGAGAAAATATAAATAAGAAGCATTAACTGTAAATGAATTCCTATGAAGCAAACCCTACGTGGGCCCCTACTTCACTTACAGAAACTAGAGATTTGTGTTTATGGTGGGGGGGATCCTCATAAAACTGGAAAGCCTCAGCCACGAATAGGTTAAAGAACACCAGATGACTGAGTCCTGGGAGCACTTTGGCAGAACATTAGGAGCAAGGCCCCATCGCCCTGTCTTGACCTAAGCTTCCCTCCCATTGATGACCTGGGGGGTGTAGGGCTTTCCCAGAACCACCTGAGATTCCTTCCACCTGAGATTCTAATGCCTAATGGAGCTAGGCGGCAAGATCAGCCTCTCATCAGGGCTGCTAACACCTCATACTACACCAGCCTGAAAACTCCTCAGGACCAAGCAGGGAGGCCCTGGAAAATGTATCAGTGACCAATGTGTTAAATACAAATTCTGCACTACAAATTGACTTAAAACAAAGAATCTCTGTTTTGTGCTCCACAGTTATTCTGTAACTTTTTTCTACCATTCATAGACACCAACTTACTCTTGGGATTTTTTCTTGGGATTTGCTCAGGAATAGGATGTCTAGTCTAAATGTATATATCTTGTGGCTCTTCTTCTCTAGAAGAACTGCTTGCTGCAAAATCGAGTCTCCTTCGACAGCCTATACACATCTCTCTAGATGGGTAGTCTTCAAGGTGGGGTGGGGTACCCCAAAAGGTACAAGATGATCCACTGAAGTAATGAAAGAGAATATTAGAACATCTGTTTATAGTTATTGCTAATAATTTCTATTTGTGTTTAATGTATGAAGAGAGTAGTACATGTTTACAATTTATAAATACATAAATACTGTGAGTATGTGCTCAAAATTTTTCTTTACTGGTAGGGATGTGCAAGCAAAACCTGTTGAGATCACAGGTCTAAGTGGCCCAGTCAGTTCTCACTTTTTATGAAACACCTGCTAAAAGTAGCAGATTAGGGTGTAAATAACTGGGGGAAGAAAGGACTTGCTTGATGATCCTCCCTAGGTTTTTCTTTGGGGAATGGGGAAGAGATTAAAGGTGATGGATGCCCCTTGTTTTGGTTTTAGGCTAAAGAGCTTTCTGATGCCAAACCTAACAGACCCACCTGACTCCCTCTTCCCTATCAGATGTGATCTGTTCCTCTCTGGCACTCTGTCCCTTGCTCAAAGCAGCAACCCAAAAATCCATTGCTGTCAAGTAGATTCCAACTCATGGCGACTAAGTGCCACTGTAATTTCTGGTATCATCTGAATTCTTGTCATATCTACCCTAGACTCAACTCTTTGAAGTTTTAGTTATGATTCATCTCCTGAAGACCTTGCATATAGCAGATGTTTGATGGAAGCTGAAGTGAATGAAGTTAAACCAAGAATTGTATAAACTCATTACATGAGTCCCAAGTTGGTTAGTTACTTAAAAGGTTGTTGTTGTTAGGTGCTGTCAAGCCAGTTCCAACTCATAGGGAACGTATGTACAATAGAATGAAACACTTCCCAGTCATGTGCCATCCTCACAATCATTGCTATGTCTGAACCTGTTGTCGAAGCCACTGTGTCACTCCATCTCGTTGAGGGTCTTCCTCTTTTTCTCTGACCGTCTACTTTACCAAGCATGATGCCCTTCTCCAGGAACTGGTCCCTCCTGATAACATGTCCAAAGTATGTGAGATGAAGTTTCACTATCCTCACTTCTGAGCATTTTGGCTATACTTCTTCCTAGACAGATTTGTTTGTTCTTCTGGCAGTCCATGGTATATTCAATATTCTTCACCAACACCACAATTCAAAGGCATAGATTCTTCTTCGGTCTTCGTTATTCATTGTCCAGGTTTTGCATGCATATGAGGCAATTGAAAATACCATGGCTCAGGTCAGGTGTACCTTAGTCCTCAAAGCGATATCTTTGCTTTTTAACACTTGAAAGAGGTCTTTTTAAACAGATCTGCCCAGTGCAATGCATAGTTTGATTTCTTGACTGCTGCTTCCATGAACATTGAACTTGCAATGTAGAAAGTAGAAAAGACAACTTGTAGGCATAATATAAGTTTTCATTTTAAAAGAGATGTCCATTTCTGTAGTGAAGTCACTGGGCACTACATGGTGTTTCTCTGGCTTTAGATTCCACACCCAGTAAAATTTCAAAAACAGCTTTTAAGCTGGCCACCCTATATCAGTCCCTTGAATTTTTTTTTGTTTTTGAAATTACTACTTACTACTATTTCATTAAAGAAGAAGAAAAGAAATAGAACATTTCAACATTATACAATTAGGAAAGATATAGTCTTAGAAAGAAAAGATAACCCTTCCTAAGAAAGGATCAGGACCTTACCCTTCCATATAAGATATATATACAGCATCCTTGTGTTTCTCATTCACCATGCACCAGCCCCAGCCCATAGATCACCACCGATGAATCTCTGAGGTGAAGGGAAGCAACAACACAAAAATTCCAACCATAGAACTCATAGAATGTTGTTCCATTGGGTGATCAAGGGAAAGACAAGTGCAGTCCTGAACAAAATGGTAAGGTAAGGTAAGGTAAAGGTAAGGCGATGTTTGTCTCACTTTCTCCTTCATCAGTCTGTGTCCTCCTTGGTTACTTATCCTTCCTTCACAGCCCTGATCCCAGGCAAATGAAACTCAAAATGTCCATCTTTTTAAGGCTTTTACGTCACATAGTATTCAAACACCAAAGAAAATAATCTCTAATGGTGTGGAAATTTAGGTGAGTGGGTAGCCTGTCCCTTCCACTTGAGCAGCCCATCAAAACACAGCACATTCATGACTACAATCTAACCTCTCCTAGAGCCAACCCAAACTAAAGAGGTCCATAGCTCCAGCTCCCTGGACTGACACAGTATCTCACCTGGCCAGGGGCAAAGCGCACTATAGAGCCCAGTGAAATGCTGGTATGTTTAATTCTATCATTTGAACTAAAAACAATGTTACACCCAGAAGTATGATTATGTTGGTTACATTGCACATACATAATCAAGAAAACTCAACCTCAAACCACATACTGTCCACATGCACACAAAAGGTTGTTGAACTACACATGATCAGCTCTTTCTGAGTTCTTCAGAACTCATTTTTTTCTATTGCTTCTTCACTTTGTCATGTGCTAGCATATGCTTTCTATAAAAGGTACCTGGTGTCAAATGCTTAAGAAAAATTAGCAGAGAAATTCTTAAATGGAAAAAAATGTATTCATTAACTTAATTTTTTTCCCACAACAAAGCCAGTATTTCACATAAGTAGCAAAACACGAGGGTCCAGCTGGAGGCACACCAGCGTTTCTTGGGAGCTTAATTTAAGAACTTTCAATGATAATAAACCAGAATATTTTATATAAGGGCTGTCCCAGAAAATCCAGGTGGTTGTAGACATGATCATTTAGGTTAGCTGTCCACTTCCTGTTGTGCAACAAATTGTTGCCAAATTGCCTGAAATTAGTCAGGACATATTATCTGACCAATGTTTGTTCTGCCATGGCTGGGATATGCAAGACCAACTGGGAAGTATAACTGGAGCCTCAAGTCAAGTCACTGCAATGATTTATAGTGACAACAGGCACAACATTTAAAACCAGGTGTCCTGGAAAATGTACATTAGCCATATCGATAATATCATTCACAGCACGTCCCTGGGACTTGATTTAAGGTCAAATGCTCACCTGCCCCAATCCGTTGCCACTCACACCTTCTCCCCAGTTCCCTTTCTAGGTGTGAACAAGCGACTTTCTCCCTAGAAGCTGAGCTAAGCTCCTCCACCTGTTCATTATGTGTGTGTTGTGTGTGTGTGCGCTCACGGAGTGGGGGGTGGTGGTGGTGATGAGTCCCAAGCTGGCACAGCTATAGGCAGCACTTTGAAGTTGTGGGTTGTGGGTGGGGGGCTGGAATTGCCTGGGGCTACCCTTCCCTGCAGAGTCCTTGGGTGGTTAACCAAATGATAAGGAAAGGTTGGAGGTTTAATTCTACCTAGAGGTGCTTCGGAAGAAAGGCCTGGTGATCTACTTCCAAAAAATCAGCCATTGAAAACCCTATGGAGCACAGTGCTACTCTGAAACACATGGCAAGTGGTTTTTAACCCTTCCCGCAGTGCACGTTCATCTGCTTGAGCAGAGTTGGGGAGCCAAGTTCAGCCTCCCTTTCTCCTGCGACCAGAAAGCTGCTGTGGTGGCAGGAGGCAGTTCTGATTTGGGGTGCAGCAGCAGCACTTTTCCCCCACCCTTGCTCCGCCCACCCAGGCCACCCCCAGTCCCAGCCCAGAGCAAGACCCCTACAGGCAAAGATAACTTTAGATCCTATCCCCCAGCCTGTGGCCTGCACCCTAGCCCACCCAGCTCGCCGCCTCCCCTAAGGCAAGCTGTAAGGCAGGACCTGCAATGCTGTCCCTTTCTCTTTTCCTTCTACGAATTAAACAAAGGAACCCAAACTCCGCACACGGAAGGAGTTTGGGATTTAGTTTCCCTTTAGCTGTCTCGCTTCTTCTTCCTAAACTGGAGCCCTAAAATTCAGACATCAAATATGCAGAGGCAGTAACACAGGGAGCTGAACTTCCGAGGAGCCACGTTCTCTTGAGACCGTGTTCCCACTCACCGTGCACACCCACTGTCACCTGCGCCAACCTGCTCCTTCTTGAGACTCCCAGGAAGATACCTTCCTGGCTGTGGATAAGAATTCTATCTGTTGTACACAGTATATTTCTCAAGGGCTAGGGGTAGGGGTGGTGTGTGAACGTGTTGTGGATATGTATCTTATGATGATAAGGAGTCTACTGAAGTTGACTAAAATTTACAGGCTAAAAATCTATCATCATCCTCTAGCCTAAAGCTTCTCGAACTTCACTGTGCACACAAATCCCCTGCAGGATTTTGTTAAAACGCAGATTCTGATTCAGGAGGGCTGGGTGGGGCCTGAGATTCTGCATTTCTAATAGGCGCCCAGGTGGTGGCCACTGCTGGTCAGTGGACCACATTCTCAGTAGTGAGGGCTATAGACAATTTGAGATCGGAGTGTCAGCCCACAGTTACGGGATCGTCTTTTCTGAATCCAAACCAGGGCACATGGTCTGAGAACAGATTTGGGTTTGCTTCCTGGAGCCAGAGGCAGTAAAAGAGTCACACTTGGATGCTGAAGTTCAGGACTTTCTGAGACTTTCTAGGGATTAGGGGGTACTGGTTCTCAAACTCAGCTCCTGACAACACAACTTGTCTATATGCTGGACCAGCTGGAGCTGCTAGGCCATCAAATCAGTATTGTCTTCTCCCAGTCCAGAGGGGAGAAAGTTTTAATGCACTGATTTTGCAGACTTAGGTTTTTCTCTTACATGTTTTTCTCACCTTTAATGAGAAAACTCCAAGGTTTAGCCATGGCAGGATAATCTTTTGGTAGGAGAAGGGCAGCTAACCTAGCAAGAGAGAGTAACCCCAGAGCTTCACCACCTCTTAGGTTCCTCCACTTCCACCCTACTGGTCCCCACATGGGTCTGTAGCTGTGAACTGCCTGGTCTTTAATGCTTTGGCCCAAGCGTCAGCCCTCCTTTGTATTCCTTTATTGCCAGTGGAACATTAAAAAGAGATATGATAGTATATAATATGAGAGACAAAAGGGGAACGTACCCAGAGAATACAGGAAGCACAAAGGCTGTCTGGCTGACGGCTATCTGTTCAGTTTAAGAAGGTGACAGCAATTTGAGTCTGAGGGATGAGGAGGCAGAGAGGTGAAAGGAGGAAATGGGAGGAGGGGAAGAGGCTCTGAGCAGGCTGGCAGGTCACTAGGATCTGCAGGGAAATGCGAGGAGGGAGAGATCTCTGAGGGCAGGTGGTCAAAGACCTTCTACGAACTGGAACAACTTCCATGTCATTTTAAGTTTCTCACTGTATTGTGATATAAAGGGATTCCTGGATGGTGCAAATAGTTAACGAGCTCAGCTGCTAACTGAACGCTTGGAGGTTCAAGTCCACCCAGAGGTGCCTTGAAAGAAAGGCCTGGTGATTTACTTCCAAAACATCAGCCATTGAAAACCATATGGAGCATAGTTCTGGTCTCACACACACGGGGTTGCCATGAGTCGGGGTCGACTCGACAGCAACCGTAAGAAATGATATAAAAGCCGTTTACTAACGTGAACCTCCAGTAAAAAGCGCTGCATGCACATGTGTGCAAGGACACACACACACCAATCTAAATATCAACTCAAGGGCCCCAAAAGAGGATCGCACAATTTGCAGGCCTAGGTCTGGACTGCTTCAGTCCAGGCCAATTTGGGTGGGGTGGGGGGTGAGGGTGTTATTATGCCTCCCACCACGAGGGGTCACCCTCACAGGGATACGGTAGTGAACTACAAGAGAGCCTGCCTTCACCTGCCCTTAACCTAACCAAAAAACGTGTATGCGGTGGAGTCGATTCCGACTGATAGCGACCCTATAGGACAGAGCAGAACTGTCCCATAGGGTTTCCAAGGAGCGGCGGGTGAATTCGAACTGCTGACCTTTGGTTAGCAGCCGGACTCTTAACCACTACGCCACCAGGGCTCCCTCTTAACCTAAGGCTTCTTAATTTCCCAAGGGAAGGAAGTAAGGGAAGGGAGATAGTTGGAGTGGAAGTTAACTAAACCTATCGCCATGGAGTAGATTCGGACTCATAGCAAGCCAGTCGGACAGAGTAGAACTGCTTCATAGGGTTTCCAAAGCTGTAAATCTTTACTGAAGCAGACTTCCAAATTTTTCTCCCGTGGAATGGCTAGGAGGTTCAAACCGCCGATCTTTGGGTTAGCAGTGGAGCGCTTTAACCATTGCACCACCAGGCCTCCTCGGACATTTACTAAAACAAAACAAGAAACCCAAACCCAATGGCATCAAGTTGATTCCGACTCACAGCAACCGTAACAGTGAATTACTCTCTAATACCCATTGCCGTCATTTCTGACTCACAGCGATCCTATAGGACAGAGTAGAACCGCCCCATAGAGTTTCCAAGGTGTGCCTGGTGGATTTGAACTGCCGATCTTTTGATTAGCAGCCTAGCAACTAACCACTACCCCACCAGGGTTTTTAGAGGGAGAATATTTAGAAATACAAGACACCAAGAGTCACCTCTCCCTTCAGGTGAGACACCACTCTCTTCATACAGGGAGTGGCCAGATCCCCAGAAAGGAATGAGCAGTTAAATAAAATCATATCACAAGACACTAACTACAGCATACATAACCAAGAATTACCCAGATTCAGCAGGAAAGGACTTATCTCTCAGACTGAGGCTGCTGCGTAGGCTAACAAGCATTCAAAGACGGCAAAACCAACAAGCAAGCAGCAAAGGAATACTAATGGAAAAACACAGACAGTCCATCCTGCTTAGCTAGACAGCTTGATTATATATTTGTGAACCTGCTGGCTCGTGCTTATGACTTTATATTTAACGTGTGTATTATAGATGGCAAAAATCACTCCCAGTTCACACAATAGGGATTAAATATGTCAATAATTCATGGTGTTTCCAAAAGAGTGACACCATTTCATTTCTAGATACTGGGCCACTTGAACTCATTTGTGGACCACTGATTTATGAACACAGCGTATGCGAAATAGGGCAGATCATGCAAATCCTGGGACATGTGGTCATTACACCCATAACCAAGTGCCTGAGTCTGCCTGTGGGTATAAACGCTCCCAACAAAGGACATCCCCAGAATACAGAGCTAAATCCCAGCCCAGCAAATGAGGAAACCCCCATGGGAACCCAGCTTGCTAAATCCAAACTTATTTCCCTATCCTCCAGTTTCCTAAAATTATTACTGGTGGGGAGGGGGAGGGTGAATTCAAGGCCCCCAAAGTGTGGAAGCCACAGGCCCCCCTCTGCCTCTGGCCCTGCTTCCCCAGGAACTCCTGGCGAGACCTCTAGATGAAGGGGTATGTGTGCACACATGAGCTTGGTGCATCTCTCTGGGCACAGAGGCTTCCTTCATGCTCCTATAGCACTTTTTTCAGGCTTCTATTACATGGTACTTAAACTGCTTTGGAGACAGTTTTCCACTGTGTTTTAAAAGCCAGTCCTGGCATGTCGGTAAACATCATTTCATATTCCTGGAATAAATCTTTTTTGTGTTCCATCCTCTTACCCACAGGGGTACAGATGGCATATTTTATGTGGCGGCCACTATTTACAATTCAACTCCATGGAGGCCCATAAGATGCCACAAATGTAGCCCACACAGGAAGACAGCCCCTTGGGCAGAGACATTTGTCCTGACAGGCCAGGAGTGCCAGGAAAGGACACACCCTGAAAGTACACTGGGTGCCTCCACCGCTGACACACATCCTCTATTCAGGGCCAGCAGGGTCCTGGGCATCCCCAGAAAGTACACGGAGAGGCAGGCTTTGCCCAAATGATGGTGGAGTGTGCACAGCCTGTAGCTGTAAGCAGGGAAAACAGCACAGAAAATGCCCAAAATTAGCTGTAGAGTTAAAAACATCAACAAAACAAATCCTTCTCTACCAAGAAAGCTCACCACATTAATTTGCATGCTCATGAGCATCTGCTAGCTGAGTATCAATGTTTCCTTATTTCTATTCTGATGGATGGCCATTCATCACAGTAGATTTGACCTTGTCAGCACCTCAATCAACTGATAAAAGAATAGAATAGAAACGGGTTTTGGGGGGGAAGGGGAAAAAGGGGGGTGAATTGCTTTACGCTGAAGAAGCCACGGCTGCCTCTGCCTCAGACTAAGATAGCATTTGCCAAAAATGTCAGCAGATTGCTTCTTGAGTTTGAGTTCTGCAGACATCAGGAGCTTATTTTAACAGGGCATTTTGCTTAAAATCTCTTGGTTCGTTTAGGCATTTAGAATGTCTGTGACTATATAACTTGGATTAAGAGGTTCTTGCTGTGTTTTACTGATTTAGCATAAATCAGAAGGACATTCTGGAATAGACTCCTTCACATAACCAGACCCTTTATGCCATTAACGTAGTAAATTGCTCTTTGTTTGTTTGTGTTGCATTTTTAGTGGGTTCTTTTTTCTTTCTTTCCTTTTTTTTTTTTTTAATGCAGCTTAGTTGCTATGCAGAGGCTTAGCGCTCCTACATAGGGATCAGTTCCAGACTCTGGTTTGATTTGAAACAAGCCAAGCAAATTTGCCTGAATGTGATTTCAAAAGGTTTGCCTGTTTCTCTCATCAGGAGATTGAAGGAAGCTGAGAAGCAAGTCACTATTTGAGTTCAGATAATGCCGGCTTGGTTTTCTCAAGTATTTGGTATGATTCAGTAGACACGTTTCCAGGGACAAATTACCCAATAAGCAAGGTACGCACAGGCTGGCTTGTGCTTACTTACTAATCTGTAGTGCACAATTTCACCTGTTGTTCACCACAAAAAGATGTGGGCTTAACCTGTAAGCAAGGCACACATAGGCTTAATCATGTTTAATTAAGCCCACGCGTATGTCACTTACTGGTTAATCCACCCCTGCACCATTCAGATAGGTGACCGATGCCGCTCTGAAACGCTGCGACAGCTCTGGAGTCAGTACCAGGTCCCCGGAAGCTAATCTCAAAATGCAGATTACTTAAAACTACAGAGAAAGTCTTTTCTTCTGTTTTTACCTTTCCTTTCAGTCTCTTTCACTTTCTCTCTCCACATCACATTGACTAGATGTGACTCAAAAAGTTAATGGTAATTGCTCTCATCTTAATTTAGCAAAGAGAGAGAGAAATGAGTGTAATTTGCAGATCTGAGAGCAGGTCATTACAGGTGTGTTATATTAGTGTATTCATGAGCCCCCTGGGATAGGCATGCTGAGATATCCAATAACTTCCTTAATGTGTAATTACACACCATCGGACTATAATTGATTAATTGAAAAGAGAATGTAGGCAGATGTGAGGGCAAGACTTCTGCTGCTTATTAAATGAATATGTCCTTGCTTCTCTTTAATAAGTTAAGTGAACTACTCAAAAGCAATTAAGTCAGTAGTGAAATTCATTAAATTTTAAGTAATTATTGGTATTAAATTCTGTAATAAAATTCAAGACTTCCCATATTTCTATTTCCAAATGAAGTATGATAATTCTATGGGACCAATTTAGCAGAATGAGGGTTCCAGAGAAAAGCGTTTACTACATATGGGACTCACTGACATTCTGTGTGTAAATCACCAGAGAGAGATGGAGAGGGAGAGGGATGGCATCTCTGGAAGCACTGCCTGCCCTCCTAAACCAGGTAGTGAATGTGTCACTTAAACCTAGGAATGCAGTAATAGTGTTTCCAAAGAAATTCTTTCATTTTTCATCTTAAACAGTTCAAAAAGAATTTTTTTAAAAAAATCTAATACTATGAGTCCTATAGATACCTTCTCTGGTAGCTAAACTCAAACATAAACATGAATATGGGGAGTTGAATGTAATTTGGAAAAAATTATTTTTAGGCCCTACTCTTTTGGGAAACCAACCTGGGCTATTGGGGTGAGGGGAGGGGATGAGGTGTGAGGAAGCTCAGGGAAGGGGTCACAGACATTTCTCAGAGCCCACTGGTGCCACCCACTGTACCTATATCTGCTGCCTCTATTCATTTGCCCAGCAAACCAGACAACTCAGAAATCTGTCAGAGAGGCACTCAATCCAGCCAACACTGCCGCATTCCAGACATTCCTGACAACTCCCTAGACACAGGAGAGACCTTGGAGCCTGAGCTGAATGTGGCCATTCTCCAACAGGGAGCCACACCACTATTGTCTGTTCATTCATTCATACAGTAAATATTTCTTAAGCACCCATTCCAAGCCTTTAATTAAGATGATTTAACCTATAAAAAGAATGTATCCAAGTTTTTGTAAAAGCTAGGGGTGGAATTCAGGACAAGTCTAGTCCATTTTGCATCCATCCAAGATAATCTTGTGCCCTGCACATAGTGGGCACTTAATAAAACCTTGCTGACTAAATGATGGAAGGAACAATCAGTGATGTGGACTCTGAGGAAGGCATGACAGTGGGTGGCACTTGCATAATGTTCTACAATTTATGTAATTGAAGATTAGAAATGTTAACATCTTGGCCAAGATAAGCCAAAGAGACAGTGATAATGGCAGCTGAGAGTGAAGGCACATTGATTCCAGAACTCTGATTCCCAGGCTTCTGCTTTAATCATCAGCATCCGTAACAGCTCTATAATTTCTTTCTCGCAATAGAACACTTAAATGTAAACCCAAGAATTTTGGTCTTTTTTAACAGTTTCAACCACATATATATTTTTTGACTTGTACTTCAAAACCTAAAAATAACTTTGTATGGTTAGTTTTACTAACTAAAAAGAAATCATTGTGAAGGCTTAGAACCATAGTCTCATGGGACAACTCAGTTAAGTGACATAATATAGTTCATAAATTGTATTTTCTATATCCCAATGTGGTGAGTAGTGTCTAGCGTCTTAAAAGCTTGCAAACAGCTATCTAAGATACATCTATTGGTCTCTACTCATCCAGAACAAAAGAGAAAGAAGGAAACCAGACTCAGAGAAGAAAGTAGTCTACAAGAGTAATAGTCTATAAGAACCACAGCCTCATCTACTATAAGACCAGAAGAATTATATGGTGCCCAGCTACCACTACCTACCATTCTGATCAGGGCCACAGTAGATGGATCCTGAGAGAACAGGAGAAAAAGCCAAATTCGTAAAAAGTCCAGACTTAATGGACTGGTTGAGACTAGAGGACTCCCTGAGATTATTACCCTAAAATACTCTTTAAATCTTAAACTGAAATTATCCCTTGATGTCATCTTTTAGCTAAATAAAAGATTGGCCCATAAAATAAAGCCTATCACCCATGAGTAATAAGCTCCTTTAAAAAAATCATCTATATGAGACCAAATGGTCAAAAATTACTCTAAAGCAAAGATAAGTAGGTAAGGGGGCAGGGAAACTAGAGTATTGGAAATGATAACAACCAGAATGGAATGAATGACAATGATGACACATTGTGAAAAATGTAACCAATATCACTGAATAATTCATGTAGAAACTGTTAAGTGGGAACCTAATTTTCTGTGTAAACTTTCACCTTAAACACAATACAATATTATTAAAAAGAAAGAAATCATTATATTTTCATAGTTTGCCGGGGCTAACGTTTTCATGAAGTGAGAACCCATCTACTAGACTCAAGGCGTTGGTGCTACCTGATCCAGGAGGTGCCAATCACACTGCTGCCTAACTAGACAAAGAAAGAATAGGGAAGTACGTGACTTGTACCACTCTCCATAAGAGGAGAGAGAGGTATTTTACATATACTCTCATTCCTGTTGGAAGAAAAAATTCCAATCCTCACACACATTGTAATTTTAGAAAGCATAACTAAAGCTGAAAGTAAATTAGACTAACTAGGTATATTAGGCTCGGAAAGAAAAAAGTCAGATCATGAGGAAATCCATTAGGTCTCATTTTCTGTTTGCATGTTTTTCTGCAATAATGGGCACCTTATTGTCCCGCAGTTCATTTTAATCTTGAATATGACATTGATAATCTGTGTCGGGGCAGTGCAACGATTTCAAAGAGGAGTTCTAATTAAGGGAAATGTTCTCCAGTTTTAACGAGTTCAATAAATGACATTTTGTTCACATTATTTTGTATTTTTGTTTCTTTGTTTTTCAATTTTTACGACTGCCATAAACCCCAAATATATTCCAGACAGCTAACTCACACCAAAGGAAAACAGATTTATTAAATCAATAATCAATTGCCTAATTTATCTATTTGAAAACTTATCCACATATGAACAAACAAGATGGCCAAAGACGTAACTGACAGTGTGCACTCCAAAAGAAAAGTAGAATTTTCAATGGTCAGGTAATTAGAATAATCAGGGAATGTGGGGTTATAAGAAATTTAATTTAGGGGATGGATTAGCAAACCCTTTTTGTTTGAGATCTTTTTTCCCCCAAAATCATTTTATACTAGTCCAGTGTTCTGCCTTGATAAACAGTAAATTCAATAAAATGTTTTTTCTTTGATGATGATCTTGAAAATCTTTAGGGTCATTACTGGGTAAATACCAGGTCTCCTTCTACAGTCCTGTACATGCACGAAGTGCAAAGAATAAGCTAAATCCATACACTCAAAAGCTATATATCGTAAGATTTTCTCTTTATTTAAAAATAAAAAGATTCTGAACACTCATATGGGTTTTACTTATTGGCATTTTCTTCTTTCTCTTGAAAGTTGAGTACAAAAGAGGGAATTTTTTCCCCCTTATTAGTTAGCTTTTATTGAGCACTTATCATGTTTTATATGTATTGTCTCACTTAACTTTTACAGCAACACTGTGGTTAAGTGTTCAACTGCTAACCAAAAGGTCAACAGTTCCAGTTCACCAGCTGCTCCCTGCAAACCCTATGGGGCAGTTCTACTCTGTCCAATAGGGTCGCTATGAGTCAGAATCAACACGATGGCAATGGGGTTGGTTTTATATGGTGTATAAGGTTATTATTCTTGTTTTACAGATAAGGAAACTGATCTTCCTCAAGCTACAAAGTGAGTAACCCACATAGCCAAGAACTAGCTAGTCAGTTTGATTCCAGGGCACAAGCTTCTCCCCATATACTACGTTACCATGGAGTTGATTCAGATTCATTGTGACCCCATGTGTGACAGAGTAGCACTGTGCTCCATAGGGTTTTCAATGGCTGATTTTTGGGACATAGATCTCCAGATCTTTCTTTCGAGGCACCTTAGGTGGGTTAGCAGCTGAATGTGTTAATCATTTGCACCACCCAGGAACTCCCACCCCGTACACTACCTCTGCTGTTTTCTGAGGAAAAGGATTATTGCATTCCTACTAATGGAGATTCTATCCTCCCTTAAATAATCCAAATTTAGGAGCTTTTTTAAATTTTATTTTATTAGTTTGCATTTTTACAGTTGAAATCATACTGAACTCTGCATCATTCTAGATAATAAATATGTTAAACTTTAGTTTCTTGCTTTACTTTGATCCTCTTTTCCCCATTACACATGACTAGTTACTTACTTAATTAAGACTATTATCCAAAATCTAAATTTACAAGAAAATTTGGATTGAGATGAAATTGTCACCAGTTATTTATATTAACTAACTTGCTCATAAGAACTTGATGACCAATATTTTTGGACAGTAATTTGCAGTCTCTTTCTTGCCTTTCCAGCTGTGAGAAGGCTTTGTCCACAGCACAGTGTGCCTGGACTGCTCCATCCACCATCCAGAAGCCTCCCTGCTCCCCCTCCTCCAACTGTGAAAGGACTGCTTTCATTATAGTACTTCCTGGCTCAAGTACCTAATACAGATCCCCATAGTGTAGAACACCAAATGGGAAATCAGAAGCTTGGCTCTCACTGTCTTTATTTTCTGATCACAACCTGCTGAGTTAACGCTATTCTCACCACTCACAAAATGATGTCAGTCCAGGAAGTCTCCCAACTGGTCCCTATGCGTACACTGCTCACCTCCCTCACCATCCTTCCACCTGTAGTCTCCTCTTTCTCTGGGATGCCCTTCCATTCCCCATCCACTCTCCAAGGACCAGCCCAAGTCCCATCTCCTTTGAGGACCTATTCCTGATGATGCCAGCCCATCATTTCTTCCCAATTAAATGAACTTTTACTTCCTTATTGAACACATACATATGATAATACGCGTTTCTAGCCTCAAATTACCATACCCCTAAACTGGCACTTCATTGTATACCTCTTCGTCTAAGCATAGTTTGTTTGTAAATTCCTTATGAGAAGGACCCACATTTATACTTTGTTTGCACACTGCAATACGTGACTTCTAAGCACAACCCTGGGGAGACAGTAAACCAAAAAACCCATGGCTGTCAAGTGGATTCTGACTCACAGCCACCCTATAGGATGAAGTAGACCTGCCCCATAGAGCTTCCAAGGAGCAGCTGGTGGATTCAAACTGCTGTTGACCTTTTGGTTAGCAGCCAAGCTCTTAACTGACAGTAGGCACTCAATAAATTCATCTTGATTGAAAGAAAAGTATCTTTAAAATCTGAGTCACACACATACTCCATAACCACCTACTCTCGTATTAATTCCACTTTTTGAGATATGTCCATGATACTACATATCCAGATTTTTTTAAAGATTTTAAATCTTCATAGACACTGCTTTGCATTACAGACATTGTCTTCATGCAGCATATACAAAAGAATAAATTAGAAACTTAAGATCAAATAAACCAGGGAGAATATATCTCTTGAGAAAAGGTCTTTTTGGTTTGACTTATCAAGATCTGCTGTTTCCATTGATGCAGCTCGATTTTCAACCTGGCTGATTTGATGACAGCCAGACATTGTTTAAAAATCGAAATGCATGAAAGCTAACAGGAAATGAAAATAAAAATTTCATTGCAACTTTATTTTTCCATGTTATTTATTTTTATGTTTTTATGTATTCACATTAAACATCAAATTAGGATGGAAAAAATACTACACAAATGTTTGAGGTGTGTTAAGTGCTATAGACTCGTAAACACTTTAGTAATGCTGTAGTTTGTTTTCATTTTCCTTTACATACATATTCACACTTCTATATAGAATATATAATTTGCTTCATATATTGTATTATATAGATATATATTCTGCAGTGTGTATCAAATAATGATGTTCCATATTTTCAAAAGTAAGCTGTCTGGAAATTTATACAAATAACCAAAAATGGCTTAGTTGTCTGGGATAGAGTCTTTACACATTAATCTGAAAATTCAGAAATTTAAAAGTACCTGATTGAAATGGCTACATAGGGGAAGCTCCCAAAATTTTACGTATCTTAGTAATCTGGACACTTCTCATGTGACAACGTAGCCTAACGGAAGCTCAACATTTAAATACTGCCTTCTTTCCCACCTCAGGCTTTGCTATTTAACAAAGTTCATGTGATTTTTCTCCCATTCTGTTCACACAAAGAAGTGTTTAACAGATCCTGAAGCATGTGCTACAAGATTAGAATCAGATTCAAGTTTTCCCTTCAGAGGAAACCAAACTATATTGAGATTTGAGCACCAAAAAAACCACAGAGTACTTCACAGAGTTAAGTTTGGGGTGTGTAATTTTATGTATATATGGATTGATATCCTGAAGGTGGATTATAACATTCTGAAGTGTGGGAAATGCACCTATGTGTGCCTTGTCTTTTCTGCACGTTGAGAACCTCTGTAAAAGATGATGGTAGTGAGGTTGATGATGATGGATAAGGGCACCCTAATTTATAAAAACATACTTTATCCTCATGAAATCTATAGCTTACTGTTTTGAGAGAAAGAAACACACACACACACACACACACACACACACACACACACACAGAGGGATAGATATCATTGTTCCTCTACCAATATATCATCATGAATTTTCAAGAGAAATATTGATGGGATATGCAATCTAAAGTGGAACATTAAGCAATTTTCTGGATAATTAAGACAGATGTACTGTTTATTATTTTAAACCTGGCTTATCTGGTGTGTGTCTTAACTGGTTTAACCTTTTAGTTGCAAGAATGAACAAAGCCCTCATCAGCTCCACTGAAGGGAAAATGTATGACAATAAAATGCTCAGCCAAGGTAACTGAGGCCAACCCTACACCCCACCTCAGTCAGTGGCAGACACACAATCCACAGCAAACTTTAAGCATCTTATTTTTGCCTGCGCTACAGCCAGGGGATATGTCATTGCATGCATTCATTCAACAAATAATTATTGAGCACCGACGTCCATAGTTCATAAAATCTATGTCACCATTATGTTCATTGCAGCACTGTTCACAACGGCAAAAAGATGGAAAAAAAACTAGATGCCCATCAACAGATGAATGGATAAACAAATTATGGCATATTCACACAATGGAATACTATGCAACAATAAAGAACCATGATGAATCCGTGAAATATCACATAGATGAATCTGGAAGGCATTATGCTGAATGGAATTAGTCGGTCACAAAGGGACAAATATTGCATGAGACCACTATTATAAGAACTCAAGAAAAGGTTTAAACACAGAAGAAATCATTCTTTGATAGTTATGAGGGTGGGGAGGGAGGGAGAGGGGTATTCACTAACTAAATAGTAGACAAAAATTATCTTAGGTGAAGGGAAGGACAACACACAATACAAGGGAAGTCAGCACAACTGGACTAAACCAAAAGCTAAGAAGTTTCCTGAATACATTCAAACACTTTGAGGCAGAGAGTAGCAGGGGCATGGGTCTGGGGACCATGCTTTCCGGGGGCAACTAGGCCAACTGGCACAACAAAGTTTATCAAGAAAATGTTCTGCATCCCACTTTGGTGAGTGGTGTCTAGGGTCTTAAAAGTTAGCAAGCAGCCATCTAAGATGCATCAATTGGTCCCAACCTACCTGGAGCAAAGGAAAATGAAGAATGCCAACGATACAAGGAAAATATCAGCCTAAGAGACAGAAAGGGCCGCATAAACCACAGACTCGATCAGCCTGAAACCAGAAGAACTAGATGGTACCCAGCTACCACCAATGACCACTCTGACAGGGAACAAAACAGAGTCCCTGATGGAACAGGAGAAAAGTGGGGGTGCAGAACTCAAATTCTAGTAAAAAAAAGGCCAGACTTAATGGTCTGACTGAGACTGGAGGGACCCGGGAAGACATGGCCCCCAGACTCTCTGTTAGCCCAAAACTAAAACCATTCCCAAAGCCAGCTCTTCGGACAAAGATTAGACACAAAATGATACTCGTAAAGAATGTGCTTCCTAGCTCAAGTAGATACACGAGACTAAATGGGCAGCTCCTGTCTGGAGGCGAGATGAGAAGGTAGAAAGGGACAGGAGCTGATTGAACAGACAGGGGAAATCCAGGGTGGAAAGGAGGAGTGTGCTGTCACAGTATAGAGAGAGCAACTAGGGTCACATAACAATGTGTGTATAAATTTTTGTATGAGAAACTAACTTGAACTGTAAACTTTCACTTAAAGTACAATAAGAAAAATCTATGTCACCACAGATTGTTAAGATGTCATTATTGTAATGCCACTTTAATACCACTGGCAAAAAAAAAAAAAAAAAAAAACCCTGCCTCCAATTAAACAATGACATGCCATTGACTGTAATATGCAACTCTCATTTCTGAGATGTTAAAATGTTTGAGGAAAAGTGTATCTCAGAATTGATGAAATACAGTGTGTTCCAAGCATGGGCCTCAGGGGTATAGCAATGATCAAAACAGACAAAGCCCCTGCCCTCACAGAGCTCTCAGGCAAGGGAGCCTCTTCAGGCTGTAAAACAGGATGGGGCGCTGTCCCCTGGCAATGGCCTCAACTCCTGGTTGTATGTAGCCACGCAGTAGGGAGCCCTCCAGGAAAGCCTGATGCCTCGGACAAGGAGCTTAGCCACATGGAAGTGTACAAAAATCATGATCATGAAAGATTACTTCAAGCAAAAAATGCAATGAGAAAATACATTATTTTAAAGACTTGTTTTCTTGGACCTGCTCATTTGCAGCTTAATTATAAGCACCTATCTTCCTTCTTCCCTTTTTAAAACTCCCTTTCACCACCCCCACTTCTCCATCTCCAATTCCTCACCTCCCTATTACTCACATATACCAGTCTTCTCAACTCCAAATATTTTTTATCCCCTTTCCCTTTTTCTCCCAAGAGACTTTCATTAGCTTGTTCTAATCATAAACCAAGCACATGACTGAATATGATTAATATTAGTTCAGGCTGGTTACTGGTGCACTTTTATATTGATAATGGATAGCTTATCTGATTTCCTGGTTTTACTTGATATATGATCTAGAGTTTCCTTGAAGTCCTTGGAGGCTAATTCTCTTTTCTATTTTAGGTAATTGTTCAGTTCTAGCAATTAAAACAATGAGGGGAGAACATGACTGACACCTGACTTCGGCCAGTATGCTACTTTATGGCCAGAGGTCTCAAAGCAAATAGATTAGTTCACTCTGAGGAATACAAGGCTACCAAATCAAAATAGTTCAGGTCTTTTTAAAATGATCCTAACCCATTGCCGTTAAGCCAGTTCTGACTCATGGCAACCCCAAGTGTTACAGAGTGGAACTACTCCATAGGGTTTTCTTGGTTGTAATCTTTACAGAAGCAGATTGCCAGGCCTTTCTTCCATGGAGCCACTGGGTGGATTTGAACTCCCAACCTTTAGGTTAGTCGTCAAGTGTAAACCATTTGCACCACCCAGGGACCTTAAAATGGCCTTACTGATCATAAAAAGTATCAATATCTTCAAGAGAAACCTTAATTCTTATCATACGTACTCTATTGTCATCAGATTAAAAAAACACAATGAAATAGATCACATTGAAATATATATTTTTTATAGTCGACGGCTGTTCTGTTACTGTCCCAAATCTACCAAATTAAATACACACACACACACACATATATATATATTTGGATCCTTTCCCCACAATTTATTATGATGAGAATGCTCAAACACTGACATGCCTTTCTGAATAAATTGTGCTTTCTAGCATTCTCCATAGATGTTCTTTCTGGCTTCAGAAATCTACAAAAGAATTTTTACTATTAAAAAGCTAGGAAGGGTGATTCTGAATTAATTTCTTTATTTATTCATTACACAACCATAGACTGAGCCCCTTCTCTGGCACTGGGAGGGAAAGATGCACAAGACCTGGTCCTTGGCACTGCGGAGGCAACAGCATGTGTTCGCAGGAGCAAAGCTTGGGAGTGTGATCAGGTAGACGTGGGTCAAACTTTGGCTCTGCGAACTGTTTTCTAAACTGCCCCCCACCCCTGCCCTGGGTAAGCTATGTAACATCTCTAAATTTGAATTTCCCACCTGTAAGATGGAAACAACAATATCTACTTAGCAAAGTTGTCGTGAGAATAGAGTCTAAAAGGGATTTGGAAAGACAGAGAGCACAGCGCTCGCATGTAAGCGGCACCCCACAAAGTATGCTTTCTCATTTCCTTCCCTCAACAGACTTGTCAGAGGTGCATCCATTTGCTACTGCAGATACTTTTATGTGCACATTACACTGTTTCTTTTCCTTTGCACTTATTTTCTTAGTTGCAGATTTCTAAGATTAACAATTTTATTATTAAATGGTAGGGCAGGAAGAAGAGTCTTCCTTGACGGTCATAAAAAAAAAAGCTTAGCTCTAAGAGTTACCTGCATAATGTACCTTTTTACTCTCATTGTTTACAAGGAAATGTGAGTTTTGAGCACAAATCTGGATACTCAAAACTTGCAGATAATCTACTGCTAGAAACTTTGGCCAAGTGTTATTCTCTGATGTAGTTGAAAGCAAGCAACCTTGGAATAAATAATAATCATAATCACAACAATATAACTAAGATTGATTGAGCACCAACTGTTTACCAAATACTATTCTAAGCACCTTCTGAGTTATTTGCTCTTAGACCTCACACCATCCCTACAAGATAGATACTACTGTCCTCATTAAAGATAAGGAAACCCACAGAATCAGTGACTTGCCCGAGGTCACACATCCAGTGAGTTGGGGGGGTGGAGATCCCTGAATCTGAACCACAACAGTCTGACTCAAGAGTCCAGGCTTTTCACCACAACACTATAATTTTTTTGGAAACGTTCAGACATTCAGACATTGCAGTACCTCACAAATCAACAACATCTGCTTCTCAGCCAACAGGCATCTCTAGTGCTCTAGGCATAAATAGGCAAGTGGATGTTCAAGGGTTCCTCTGAAGTTCTTTGTCCTAAGTTAAAATATTACACTTTTGTTTTTATCCAAACCATTGGGAAGAGACTTTGGTTGGAGAATAAAGGCAGGTACTCCCAGCATCTGCTTCAAGATTTTGTTTACACTAATGCTACCTTCTAGCTCGATTTTATTAGTAACAAGACTGCTGCTTATTAAACATTATGCTAAGTATTTCATATACATGATCTCATTCATTCCTCAAAACAACCCTATGTGGTAGGTGCTGTATTTATCATCACTGTAGTGATAAAAATGCTGAGGCTCAGGGAAGATAAGAAACTTGCCCTGTTGCGCAGCTTGCATATCAGGGAGCAGGGATTGGGATTCTCATTCTTCTACCACACCACAATGGCTCCCTTAGAGAACACATGGTCCTCCATACCTCTCTCTGGCTCCAAGAGACACTGCAATGTATTGTGTGAGAAGCCAGCATGAAAACCAAACCATCATGCCTCTGACCTCTTTGTGCAATGGCCCTGAAACTAGAAAGGCAAAGATTCCCCATGGCCTGGAAAAGGGAACCTGCTGGGAACCAATGGTCTCAGATAAAATTAAGAGCTCTTACCCCACAAAAAAGCCCATATACCAGGGAAGAAGCTGAGAAACTCTAGTCCTTCTTCGGCTGACTTCACCCTCAAATAAAGAAACTAAAAAGACAGAACTAGAGTTTTCATGGATGGGAGGTGAGAGGAGATGGTTCACTGCAGGACAGAGAGTCTCTGTAC
The DNA here is from genome assembly GCF_000243295.1 of Trichechus manatus latirostris. Lineage (NCBI taxonomy): Eukaryota > Metazoa > Chordata > Mammalia > Sirenia > Trichechidae > Trichechus > Trichechus manatus. The sequence continues at coordinate 16,581,301 of NW_004443953.1, read as the reverse complement.
AGGAGAACCACAAGATCATGGCAGCAATGGGAGTCAGGTGGCCAAAGAATCAGAGAGAGAAGCAGCAGACACAGCTGGAAAACAAGGTGGAACAATGGCACAGGTGGAAATGCAGGAATGTACAGGTGCAATATGATAGCTTAAGTGGAATCAACTCCTTCCACCTGTGTTAAGGTCTAAACAGTATTGCTATGGAACATAACTGTGCCATCCCTACTGGAATTGCCCCTTCCTTAGTCTAAGATAAGGAGCCCTGGTGGCACAGTGGTTAAGTACTTGGCTGCTAACTGAAGGGTTGGCGGTTTGAACCCACCAGCTGCTTCTCATAAGAAAGATGTGGCAGTCTGCTTCCATAAAGATTACAGCCTTGAAAGCCCTACGGAGCAGTTCTATTCTGTCCAGTAGTGTCACTATAAGTCGGAATTGACTCGATTGCAATGGGTTTTTGGTTTTGGTTAGTCTAAGATTGTAACTTTTCTTTCTAAAAAGTTCTATTTTTCTAAAAACAAGTTCAGAAAAACTGTGGGAGCCCAGGAATGTCCCCAGACTAAAGGGATCAGAAAGTAGGTAGAAGAAAAGGTGGGACAGGCTAATCCTTTCTGGACAGCAACTAGTCCCTGGGGTTTTCTGGGTCTTTCTACACCTTTAGTTCTTTTACAATTACTATTTCAGGAAAGTGGCGCACAGCATACTATGTATGCATACATCATATGATGTTTTATTTGATGTGATGGGAGTTCAGGTGTGTCACCATTAATTTTAATTCTCACTGCCTGTGCTGCTCAGCTGTAGCATCAAAGCAACTGTGTGTAGAATCAAGTTGAGCTGGAACATGAAGTCAACTTTCCCTTAAAGGGAGAGTCTTTGGTCAATTGCAGCTATTTTTAAAAGCCTATCAAGTTTCAAATGAAATGTGGCAGTTTCTATCCACTCCTTTCAAGGATTTTTATTATGTCTCTGTGTTCTAGCAGGAAAGTCCTAGTAATAGCTAATACACGAGAGCAAACTAGAGTTTCCCCTCATTGCTGTGATGAGGCCAACAGGTACTGGTGAGCTATGCTGGGTTGCAAAGGGACTTGATCTTATTTGAAAATAAATACGCTTAGATTGGGACCTGAGAGTAAAAATGTCAAGTCATCATTACACTGTGGTGTGTCTTTCTAAGGGGTTTTAAAACTTGGTCTGATTGTCCATGCCTTATAGATTGTGCTGAGCAAGAGGGGAGAGGGCATTGCAAAACCAAGAGTCAGTTGTTTTATGTATACATAGTCCCAAAGCTCCATTTTTCCAATTTAATCGGCATCAGTGGATTTTTCCCTAGCCAGAGAAGCAAGATGCTAAAGTCTTTACACCCCCATCTCCCCGCCAAAAAAGCAAAACAAAACACCATATTTGCTTCACAATACTTCAGCAATTAAAAAAGCGGGGGAGGGGGTGTGTGTGGAGCAGATAGACAAAACAAGATTAACCCTAGCTGATAACTGTTGAAGCTGGTGATTGGAAGCTGGTGATTGGTACATGGAGGTTCATTACTCTCTCTACTCTACTTTTGCATATGTTAGAAAATTTCCATAATGATTTTTTTTTTAATTTACAGAAATACTAAGAAGTAGAACTACTAAAGTACAGACTTGATAGAATGGTGACAGTTACTGAGACCCTGCAAATGAGCCCAGCCTGCCTGCTCATTCCTTACCCTTCAGGTACTCTATAGGCTGGCCAATTTAGATCACTAACTGGGGTCCTGGCACATGCCTGTGCTTTCCCACCTCCATATCTGTGGCCATGCTATTTCCCTCTACTTGAAAATCTCCCTTCCCTTACACCTCAGCTCCAACTATAAAATTCAACCCATGTAAGGCCTAGATCAATGGTATCCTCCTTTATTAAGTCTGATTACTCCATGGAAATCTCTTCTCCTTTATACTCCAGAACTCAGCTTGGGCTCTCTAGAGCCACAGCTCACTATATAATGATAATAATCATGATAGTAAGAGGAATCATAATACTAGGAGCTAATATGTACTGAGTACTTACTATGTACCAGTCACTTTAAATAAGTTCTCTCTTACAGTTCTTACTGTATCTTCTGAAGTTATTACCTTTTTCTTAATATCATATTTTACAGATGAAGTTCTAAGTTTCAGAGGGGTCAAAGAGATAAAATGGAGATCCAATTTGATATGATATGATCCCAGATCACCACAAATTTTAAACCTCTATGGCTAAGATGGAGTCCCTACGTGGTGCAAATGGTTAATGCGCTCGATTGCTAATCAAATGGTTAGAGGTTCAAGTCCACCCAGAGGTGCCTCAAAAGAAAAGCCTGGTGATCTACTTCTCAAAAATCAGCCATTAAAAACTCTACAGACCCGGATGCTCTGTTAACCCAGAACTGAAACCATTCCCAAAGGCCACTCTTCAGACAAAGATTAGACTGAACTATAAAACATAAAATAATATTTGTGAAGAGTGTGCTTCTTAGTTCAAGCAGATACATGAGACCAAATGGGCGGCTCCTGTCCGGAGACAGGATGAGAACGCAGGAAGGGACAGGAGCTGGTTAGATGGACATGGGAAACCCAAGGTGAAAAGGGGGAGTGTGCTGTCACTTTACAAGGATTACAACTAGTGTCACATGACAATATGGGTATAAAATTTTGTATGAGAGATTAACTTGAGCTGTAAACTTTCACCTCAAGTACAATAAAAAAATAATAATAATAAATAAATAAAAGAAAACCCTATGGAGCACAGTTCTACTTTGACACACATGGGGTTGCCATGAATTGGAACTGATACCGGCAACTGGTTTGGTTTTTTTCAGTGGCTAGAAGCCCTGGTGGTGCAATGGTTAAGCACTTGACTGCTAACTGAAAGGCTGACAGTTCAAACCCACCCAGTGGCTTAGCAGAAGATCTCCGCAGATCTGCTTCTCTAAAATATCACAGCCGAGAAAACCCTATGGGGCAGTTCTACTGTGTCGTATGGAGTGACTATGAGTCGAAAATTGACTCTGCAGCTTCTAACAACAACCACCACAAGATCCTTACCCTATGAAGCAATTCTACTCTGTAACACAAGGGATCGTCATGAGTCAGAACTGACTCAATGACAATGGGTTTAAGATCCTTAGCTATAGCACCACAGTGATACAGTATAAATTAAAGTCCAGCTGATGCAAAAATCTGACTTTCAAGAAGACCCGAGAGCCCACATTCTTGATGACTACAATACTGTATATACCTTATTTATTCCTCCTACTGTTTTGTAAGCTCCTTCAGGGAAGGGACTGTGTCTTTTTCTATTTTGTGTCCCCACCTGTACTGTATAGTACAATGCTTTGAACACAGCAGATGCTCAATAACGTTTTATATATTGAACACTGCACAAATCCAGACCAGTTCTACTGCCTAAGGACTATTTTTTACGTTTTCAATCCACCTGCCCACCTCCACAAGGAAATGAGATGGAAACATCAGTCCACAGAAGAACTGCTTAAACATCTCTTCTCCCCACCATCTCTGTTAACAAGACCACAAAACTAGTTTTCATCTTCTCCCTACTCTGGCATTGTAAGTGACCAGAAAGAATTCTTCCCTGATGCTATTTTTATTTAGTCCCCCAGTTGTGGGCTTCCTCCCTCTGCAACCTCCCAGCCTCTAACAGGCTGAGGAAAAGCCAAAGGGATCCAGACTTTGTCTAGGTGGTGACTCAGGAATCTGGAACTGAGGAAGACAAGCTGATTTTCCCCCTTAACTTTCCTTTCTCTGATTTCCCCTGACAGGCTTCCTAAGCCTGATTTCATTCTATACCAAATAACACAAATAAATTGCTGCTTTTTTTTTTTTTAAAACTATATTTTGACCCTCTTCCTGAATACAGTGATGTTCCTCTGAACTGGTCCTAAGTACGCTTGGAGAGTAGACTGAGTTGTCTTCAGTACCTTCCCCAAACCCTCTCAATATTCCTCTTCTTCTAGCTATAGGTCTTCTCCCTCCAAGAACCCAGCTTATATCATATTTCTGCAAGGTTTTACTCCCGGAACTGAGAAAGTACTGGGTAACGGGAAAGTGTGAGCTCATAATATGTTTAAGGTCTTTTCACTCTAGCTCTTAACCCAACTCTCACCATTTTAATAGGGAAAGATGAGAAAGCCTTCCAGTCCCAAAAGAATGGAACAATAATGGTAGAAGAATCAGCAATGGAGTTGGAATTTGGGGCAATGTCTAGTCACACATGGCTGGCTCCAAATGTTCTCTCTTCTGGACTCTCATAAGCCATGTTGCTACAGTGTTACATGACATAAATGTTCTACATTTTATTTTATTGAAAGTTATTTTCTTTGGTCATAAACTTAGATATGCCAGCAAAATACCAGGGTGTGTGTGTCTGTGCACACACACATGCATGCACATGAGTGTGCATGCATGTTCTTATCTATGAAGAGGTGGATGGGGCCATTCTGGATTGTGATATATCAAATATAACTCAAGTTTTACCCAATGCCATTCATCTTGATAGCCGTGCATTTTCAAAATTTATAAAAAGCGAAAGGAAACTGCTGCACAATTACCAACTAAAGAATCTTGGCCACCAAGCTAAATATCTAGTCATCTGTGTTGTACATTAAGTGTGAAGGCACATAACACAGTTTGGAATGCACATGGAAAAATCAGTAGCTACAGGAAATCTACAGTTGCATAGCAAATTTTTATATCAGCCAATGCTTTCTTTGTCAGTGTCTTCTGATTACACATGCTTGTGTATTCCCGGCATCGATTTTACTTTGTTTTTGTTTAGGTTACTTAATATTCTTCCCTCTTCCAAGAAACCAAGTGGGGGTGGGGGTGGGGGAGGAAAACAGGGAGGGCAGGGCCATCCGACCTTCAATAATAAAGTTGGAGGCAATGCCCATCTACCTGGCCATGATACTTTTCATCAGTGCCTGTAGCCCAGAGGATTAGAGTTCCAGCCATGTGCTCTCAATCTCTCAGGAGCACAGAAGTAGCCTGTGCCCTCCAATATTCTCTCCTGAGGAGCCACCTGGCATCCCCCAGAGAGCTACCCCACTTTCTAAACTCATGGCTGCTGTTGCTGTGGTGAACCATGCAAGAAGATAGCAGAACTGCCCTTAAGCCAAGAAAGCACTTTGCAGTGGAATTTACAATCTTCCCTGACAGAGTCTCTAAAAATGTGCTGCAAGCTGCACTGAGAAAACGCCAAGGGCTTCCTATTCCTCTCTTACGAATGAGCAAGTCTGTTTCATACAGAAGCATGACTTCTCAGGGCTTCATAACCATCCAAACACCAGGATTTCTCATGCAGCTGAAAAACATTAAATTTCCCCTTGGAGAAATAAGCTTACTTGTTTTTTCTCTTTATTCTCCTTTTTCTTTTATCACAGGAAAGTATGCAGACCAAAATAAAGCATTCCGAACAGTGACCAGACGGACAAAGATGGTACCAATCTCTCAAAACTACTGCCAACACAATATTGTGTTTAAGCGCAGCAATGACTAAACATACATTTTCTCTGAAGATAGCTGGAAAAGATGTTCACAAACATGTTTCACTTCCTCCTCCATAAACTGACCACAGCCAGACTCAAGCAAGTTCATTTTTCCAATAAATAGAAAAAAAAAATCAAATATGACATATTACTTTTAACAATTTCTCTAAAATGAAGGAAGCTACTCCCAAAAGCATTCTGACACCAAAACAGAGCATAAATAGCCTCTAGAGTCTTCTGTTGGATAATGATAGTTTTGGACTGAAACATTAAAACTGAAATGAATGAAAAGACTTTCCCCGGAATAGCTAATGATGGCCGGAATGGAAGTTTACAATTCTAAGATAAAATATGAGTTAAAACTTCAGAAAAATTGCATTAGTAAGCAGCAAATTTGCCTGCAGATTGGTTGATCAAGGTGCTGCACGCAGAATGAGTAATGGTATTTTAACTGTGCAAAATTGTGGGGGGCAAAAAGGAGTTTCTCACTTTTGACACAGCTACTGTAGCTGAAGTGGGTAAGAATTGTATTTTTTCTCAGTTCTCCTGCTCTTTGGACACTTTGCCTTTAATAAACAGTTGGTATAGGAGAGAAGTCCAAAGATCATTACCTGTGGGATTTCCTAATGCAGACATCTGGCAGAGTTGTACCATATTCAGCCAAAAATTCAAAACTCAACAGCAATTAGACTACCTCAAAATGTAACAACTGAGCATCCTCATTCTCTTTCAGTATTTCCATTTAGTTGGAGCAAATGTTTGCTTTAATGCAATCCAAAAGAAAAGAACATTTAGGGACATCATAGCTAGATCCCTCATAAAGCTTCATTTTCAAAAGCAGTGTTTGAATCTCTAAATAAATGACAATTCACTCTCTGTTTACTTTAGGTAAACAGAAAATGCATTGTGTAGCACGCATTTTCAAAAGCTAATCAAGAACATTAGGTCCCAACAGATTCATTTAATAGAAATATAATAGGCATTCCTGCTTGCTTTTCATCTTGTCTGGCTGTAAATGCTAAAATGAACAGCAAATTAACCCTGCCTTGGAACAGAGTTTCTGTCACAGCTGATATCCTCTCTCTCACGACTTGTAAACATCCCTGAATCCTGTCACTGCTTTGACTCCTTCTACATAGGAGAGACAGAAAGTGCCTGATTGAGTTTGGCAAGAGAGTGGAGGAATACTTGAATTCTAAAGGGAGTACTGCGTGTCAACTCTGCTATCTTTCCTAGCAGAACAAAATATTACAGTGTTGTCTCCTAAAATAGTGTACAATTAGCAAGTAGGAGGAGGGGTAGGTGTGGGGTTGCTTTGTTTTTTTTCCAAGCTACATATATCAACTGTCTTTCTCTATATTTTTAACTTTACTAGCCATTCTCCAAATGGCTGCTTATAAACTACTATACCAAACAAGCTAATAAAAACAGGGCCATTCAAGCTCTATAATCAGATATAAAAGATTTGCAAACAATTTGAGATCTTATAATTAATACTCAGTGATATCAGAATTAGCATTTAGAACTCTATACAAAGAACTATATTTCATAAATTATGTAATAATGAACAAATCCTTTCAAAAACTGTTTTCACTGTGCTAAAGTAACATTCTAGACTTGTTGTAAGTATGTTATTCTTACAAGTAGTTCGCAGTTATTCTTGAAGGCAAGCCTTGGAGTTTCCTTAGCATAGTGCTGCTGGGGAAAATTTTCAGCATGTCCATCTTCATCTCTAGCCTGAAGGGAAATATAATGGCCTATTTAGGGACTTACAAATAATGGAAGAAAAAAAAAAAGCTAAAAGCATAACAGCTCAGATCATTAAACAAACGGGAATCCAGAAATAACAACATTATTAAGAAGCTTGTTTAAATACGCAGTACGCCTTTTAGATATCAAAACTTGGGATTTATTTTTTCTTTACATAGTTTAGTATGAACATGCAAATTCATTGCGGTGTAATACTTAAAACAATATGAGACAAACCAAAATCAAATAATTTTGTTGGAAATTACCACCACTTTTTGTGAAAGTCATTGCACATTTAGGATTATATGACATACATACGTGTTTAAACTTTTTGGCATGCTTAAGCAATCCTAGAAATGCACTTTTAAAAAATTCTAATAGCAAGGCCATACGAAAAGCAATTTGCATAGCTATATTTTGCATTGTAATACTATCAGAGATAAACTGATTCCCCTCCTCTTTTAAATAAAGATCTGAAAGGAGCGATGATCTAATAAAAACAGTGATTCTTCAATCAAATGCCATAAAAAATATATATTTAATCAAGAAGCTGCATTACAAGTTAACTGGTGATTTTGATCTACACTGTTAATTAAGAAAGCTGAAGTTTAAATGGAGACATTAACAGAACCCATTAGCAATACCACTTGCATACAGTCTTGTCTTTCTAGTCTCCATTCGTTTCCGGTTTGGAATTGGAGAGAAGGGAGAGGTAGGTGAAAGGAGGCGTGTCTGCAGCACACTCATTAAACCATTCATTTGGGTGACACTTGCCCTCTGCTCTGCTCTCAGCTCATCTTAGCCCTAACTGCTTTCTCTCCTGGTCTCCTGAAATTCACAGCTGAGCTGTCTCCCTCACATATGGCTTGCATATAATTATGCATATTCCATTTTGCACTGCATTAAAATGATGAGCTCCTGGCTCCCTGCCAGCTGATTTAAAAAAGCCCCAGTGAACTAGGAAAAAGGAGAGAAACACAGGGAGAGCCGCACAGGAAGCAGCAGGTAGTTCTGTCTGCTGTCTCTTTAGATAAAATGTACGTCTAGCACAAAGGCAACCGCTGAGAACTACCTGTTGTGATATATGGATTGAGGGGGAGAAAACAATAAGCATACTTCGGTGGCTCAGCGATGACAGCGCTGATGTATTGTTTCTCCTTTAATGGAGTAAAATCTGCCCACTGACAAATGTCACTCAGAACTCCCTGGCTATAGTACTGCCGATTGTCATTTTAGAAAGGTATCCATATTTTGTACGTTTCAGAAAGTATAGCTTGTTTTTAATAAAGGCTTCTGCTACTTTCTGCAGGAGGGAACTGGATGGCATTTGGAAGTGGAATGTCATGCTCAGTAATATCTGGGTTACAAGAAGTTTGTGGGGGAAGAGATTGCTTTGTTTTGGTTTCATTTTTGAGATTTATGAACATCTCTGGGACTGGGAGCCTTTTTAAAAATTTATTTATTGTAGTAGGTATATACATAACAAAACATTTGCTGTTTTTACGTGGTTCCTTTTTATTGTACCTTTTCCTTCTACCTAATAAATCAGAGTAAGATAAAAATGCAGTTGTAAGCATGGGCTATATAGTGACAGAGAGAAAAAGTATAAGCTTTACTAGTGTCCAATGAAATCAGTGATGTTTCTTCTTATTGAATCAGTTCTGCTTGGCAGCTACATCAGGGCTTCAGTTAATATAGCCTAAATGGGACCCATTTTAAACCCAACTTGTAGAGGTAGTTGTGGAGTGTATACATAAGAGACAGCCCTAAGAAAGTAGTAAGATGCCAATGGACAGCAACAGTGTTAAATTCCTCCTAACTGAATTTTAAGCCACTCTGAGAGGTAAGGTCCCTTGAGGGCAGGGACCAATGTATTTCATCTTACCCTGCCACGGCCAGTGCCTTACTTTTAGTTGGTATTTGGTAAACACTTCAGTGGATAGTTAACTAGACCCTACTATAAACATCTCTTTATAAAATGCCACCTCAGAATATGCTAAATTTGGGAGTGGGTTTATTATATTCATGATACACTATGACACATATGCTTGGAAACCCTTTGCATATAGTTTACAAGGGCTACTATCTACATATGTATGTATATATTCAATATATATGTATCTTGTGTATAAATATTCATAAGGTATAATATGTTTATTATACATGTATTATGTATACACATTCATACACACCAGATGCCTGGGGATATTTTCAACATTAGTGACAAAAATACATTCATTCCACTTACATACAAGGTGCTCACAATGGTTTTTTATGTTTTTAAAGGACAAAAAAAAAATCCATTATCTAAGATTTGAATGTGCTTCCTCAGAGGAGCTATAGATCTCATATAAAGCCTCATAATTTATGAGGTTAAGTAAAACAGCAGTGGAAGAGGAAGGGGAGGGGGGTTGGGGGATTGGAAAGTAGAGAGAGAAAGCCGGAAACCTGTTTCTTTATTGAGCTGTATTTTTGCCTATGCATCAAACTCTTATGGGCCTAGGAATGGCCTCCCTTCTGACAATCAACCTGACTCCAGAGTCCAAGAAATTCCATCCTCCAGCCATTTGCTGTGTTTCCACCACATGCTGCAGAAATGAAAAGCACTCAACGTGCAAGGAAACCCAACACCCTCACCCTCATGCTCACGTGTGTGCATTCACACACAAACACTCTCACATACCTCTCCCCAAAGTAATCCCCTTTGCATTCCAAAGTATTTTAATGTAAAATTTTAAATTATCATTACAGGACTTAGTGAAACTAAGTGCATTCATCTAAGGCAGCAGTTCTCTACCCTGGCTGCATATTGGAATCTTCTGGGATGATTTGTTAAACATGCTGGCGCCTGATTCCTCCCCCTCTCACTTCCAAGATTCTGATTTAATTGGTCCAGGTGGGGCCTGGGTATGGATATCTTTTAAAAAGCTCTCAGGTGATAGTAACATACAAGCAGGTTTGAGAACCACTGATATAAGCATAGTTCCTACAGGTATCAAGGGTGGACCCCTGGCATAGCTGGTAGAATGTTCTCTAACCAGATCCCAGGCCCACTGGAGTAAAGCACTATGCTAGGAGGATATAGGATGTAACCCCTGAGACGCATCTTACTCTAAAGATTCAAGAGATTAGATGACTAGCTGCATGTGGGCAAAAAATCTCTTTAATTATTTTTTTCTTGAAGTTTCTGATATAACAAATAATCTTGGAAGAAACACTGTACCACTTCTTCAAAAAGCCCTTCCTTAACCGCTCTGGTCAAGTTAAATATCTCTATTATGGGTTTCCTTAGCATTCTATCCTCTCTTTCTTAGGCTTGACACAGTTGTTACCTTACAATCATCGGTGCGATTTTTGTCTCTCCTACTGGACTGCAAGTTTCCTAAGAGTAAGGATGGTGTCTGGTTTGCTCACCATTGCATCTTCAATCCCGGTATTGTGCCTGGTATACAGTAGGTGTTCAATAAATATCTGTTGAATGAATGAATGAGTAATATTCTTGGAACTCCACTGGGCACTTACTGAGAACATGTGATATAATCTCTGTAAGTCACTGGAGCTTTCAAAATGCCAGCAATATAATTACATAATCTAGACCTTTCTCCTTTTCTGCATGTAAACTTCCCAGCAATCATCTTGTGGGATCCATTGTCTCTCTACGGAAGACTTTTCTTCATAGTCTCGTAAACTGCACTAGGGTTATTGTTCTGAAGCACCTGAGAGTAGCCCCAGTACACCCTAGGGTCTGGTTAACTATCTCCTGCCACAGAAGCAGAAAAGGCAACAGGATACATGGCCTTTAAGGCTTTTAACACCTTTTCAAAGTGGCTGTAGAGAAGGAAGTTTTGTCTAGGTCCTAGACAGAAACTGGAGGTCCTCCTGTCCCTTCTTGCCAGAGCCCCAGCCCAGCCTACAAATCATGGTTACAAGACAGGTTCCAGAACCCAGCACCAGAGTTCCAGTCTTGGCTCTGGCCTGGGCTTGGGCAAGTTGCTTTACCTTTCTGTTCTTTAGCTGTCGTCTATAAAATGGAGAGAAACAAAATAGGACCTACCTTGTAAAGTTGTGGTTGTGGTTGTGGTAAGGATTAAATAAGTTAACATAACAAAGCTCTTTGGCCCTGCCTGGTACACAGTAAGTGATCTGTAAAAATGAGCTTTACATCATTGTGCAGCAACTTTAGGCACTGTCAGACAAAATCCATAGGAACTTCCTTACACTACCCGTAGAAACATTTTAGACTGTTTTATAACCTCTTATATACTGAAGTCAGTGTCTTATTCTGTATCTACCCCTCTTAGAGTGTCAGGCAATAATATATCAAGGGGAGTGGGCAAAAGAGAAGTATGCAAACAATGGAACTGTTTACAATCACTGACTCGTGGTAATAACATAAAGCAGACCGACCTTTAGCCAGTTTTATTATTGTTCTTGAATTCTTTACAGTGTTTCTCTAATTGCCTGTCTTGGGGAAGATCAACTTGGTATCCACTGGGGCCAGGAGACCTGTGTTGATGTCTGACTTTGTTCTGGCCTGACAGAAGAGACAAGTTCTGATGGAAGACTGAATGTTCAGACACTTTATGATGAACCAACTCTCTCTGTGTGTCTTATTGTCAACAGCTTATTCTGACTAATGTGCTAGATACTTATGCCAACTATGACAAAGAGCAAATGGGAGACTATTTTTTGCATTTTACTACAAATGTGATTGTCCGACTAAAGGTGCATTTTTGACCTATTATTCTAAGAAATCTTCCCTTCTTGCCATAAAATAGAAACAAAAATAAAAATTCTTCAATTACACCGCTAGGAGATTTCCACATTTTGCTGACAGTCATGCACCCAGTTCTCAGGTCATGCCTAGCATTTGAATAAATATTAGGTTATATGAGAAACTTGGACTAATTATTCCTCTGCTTCAAAAATGTCTGGCTTAAATAAACTTTCTCTTCACTTCTGTTTCCCTGTGAATCACCACTAATTCACTTCTTTTATTTTGATTCTTACCTACAGCAAACTTTAGTTCTCTTTCAAAGAATTCACTTCTTCCTTTGAGCCAAAGCCTTGATATCATTTGAGCAAGAACAGAATTCTTTCTTCTCTGGAGGACACCTTTAGAGACGTGGCACATTCTAGAAACAGCTCCACCTGCCTACCCCAGAGAAGTGCTATGTTTCTGGCTCAATGGCCAGGAATGAAAAGGTTAATACTGTTGCCATTTAAGTGGAAAGATAATTAGGCTTTGGAGCTAATACCTCCCTGTGATGAATGGGAGTTTATACCTCTGTGTCACTGTGATGTCAGAATTTCTTTGGAAAACAAGAAAAGGTTTTTGCCTGGAACCAGAGCTGAGGAGAGCGCTGCGGAGCTTCCAGACTTAGCTTTCCAGTGCTGCAGCAGATGTAGCACATGTCAGCTCACACATGTGGTGTCATTACCAGACTTGGGAACATCAAAAATAGTGCATCTCAAAGTTGCTGGAATAAGTTTAGAGATGAAGAGTTGGAGTGGGGAAAAAAGAAACATTAATTTTATATTTTATAACTAATTTTTTTGAACAAGAATAATGGAATGTCTTTTAAAAATTCGAAATAAAACCTTGGGGACACCTCTGGAAATTCTTGTAATTTCACTTTCTGATATTCTGTTTCTGTTCCATCCTCTTTTCTCAAATGCATATACACAGTCTCTTGAGGAAGCTCAGAGAGGAATAAACGGCAGCTCACACATTGCCTTTCAGTGTGTTGTGAATGTCTTTGAGAGCTTGATATGAAGGTCCATCCAGTTTCTTTGCCCTTCGGAGAATAGACACCTAGAGGCTTGGTTAAGCCAGTCCTGACCCTGGGCTGGAATGATCTAGGGAGGCCTATAGAGCGGCTCCCTGCCTGCCCTTGAGTTACTGCTCATCATCTCAGTAGCCCAGTTCTTTGTGACTGAATCCCCAGTTCCACTCAACTGGGTCCACTTCCTGTACCCCATTTTCTCAGAAACTAGATTTCAACTCTCCTCCCCCACTTCTGGCAAATTCTTATGCATCCTTTAAGCCTCTGTCCAGACTGCAGCTCCTTTAGAAAGCTGTCTGTGAAGCCCTCCTCTTCGTCCTTCTCTCTGTACCCTTCTCTGTGTCCCTGTATATATTTCCTTTCCATCTATTGCATTGTATTATGGCCATTGGCGTGTTTGCCTCTCCACTCAGGTCCCTGAGTGCAGAAATTGTATACTATTTAGCTACTAATCTTCAGAGCCTGGTCTAGTGCCTGGCATATTATAAATGGTGAACAAATGAATGAGTGAATGAATAAATGGATTCCTATCCTTTAAGCCCTTATTGCAGTGACTGGACATTCTGCTTTGCACTCCAGTCCCCAGAAGTTGAGTTTTATGCCCCTGAACCTTAGGGGTTCTCTCCACGCCTGAGTCCCAGCAGGGTTCTTCCAGAGCTTTGTAATCACACCTGCCTCACACCTGGACCATCACTGACTAGTCCATGAACTTCTGACCAACACTGTCCCTCCCACTTGATTAGCCACGAGAGTCTCAGTCTCACTTCAAATCTTGTATTCAACTTGGACTTTGGCCAATAACCTTTTAGCCCCACGTGTTTCTCTCCTCCCCTCCTCACTGGACTGATCTTCTGGTCTTTGCCTAACAAATTCTCATCCCCAAAGGTCCATTCCTAGATTAACCAGCCCAGAGTCTTGCTCCCTCTTTCTGATAGCTCATCTTTTCCTGCTGGCCCAGGTCAATCTAGGACTCCTTGGTGTAAGTCATCTTGGTTAGGACTCATGTCTTACCTCCCCTGTCAGACTGGAAACTCGTGAGGGCAGAGGTTATATATTACATGAAGCCCTGTGATACTCGGCTTTGTTTAATAAATAATCCTGTAAATGCATGTTGAATTGATTCATTAACCTTTTGCTCTTTCTTAAGACAAGTCCCAGAAATGTTCTGTTTTTCTCCATTCCAAACTGCCTGGTTCTACAAATGGATACCCCTTAAATATGAGTTGCTTCTGTGCAAATATTCGAGTCTCCGGACAGATCACAGACAGCTGCACAGCTCACTTACCAGACTGGGTATGCAGGCAGCTCAGGTGGAGAGCTTTCTCCTGGACAGAGGACTCCCACCTGCATCAGGCTCCCTGCTCTGCAGATACTCTAGGCACCCGGAAACATAAACCTCTGAACTCAGGCATCTGCTCCGTTGATGTTACTACTAATCTTTGCATCAGGAGCCCCTGCCCTCCCTTTCATCTGCTCGTCAGCGAAGATTGACTAGAAGATTGACTGTGGAGATGCCTGCAGTTGTGCCACTTTGCTTTGTTCTTTTAACAAAATGTGTCTAAATTCCCATTTAATGAGTAGGCAGAGGGAGAAGCTATTTCCCCAGCAAAGTTCCTGCTAATTCACCATCCCTGCCGACTGGCAAATGGCAGCGCTTTTCTCCATACCTCTTCAGGCTCCTCTGACAGTTCACACACTTCTAATGGATGAGGTGTACTTACTTGCCACGGCTATTTTTTTTCACTCCTTGCAAACCTTTATATGTATCGTAAAATTTTAATATCCAATTTGGAGTCTTCAAAGAATAACAGTAACAAATATGCAACATGAAGATAATGTGAATCAAATCATGTTTATGGTCTCTAGGAGCATCTCCTTAAATGATGTCAGGTCAGAGCCGCTCCGGGCTGTGCGGAAGTGAGGCTACCAGGCTGATCTCCTGCCTGATTAATGGCTGCCCTTACTCAGGGGCCCTAATGGATTGCATGACAGTTACAGCAAGAGATTCCACACAGCTGAAATACAGCTACCACATGAACTAAAATATATTATATGCGTCCCAGCACATTCCAGCTGTGTCTGGAGTAATCAGAGTGGTTGCTAAGTGGTTCTGAAAAATCCCTGGTTTTGCTTTTTATTTTTTAAATCTATTTGGATTTATCTTGTACTGGGCTTTGTCAGATCCCCTGGGTGCCTTTGTTTAGGAAGAACTGTTATTTTAAAGTGTCCGCAGGTAAGGCCCAGCAGCTGGGGCATGCATCCCCTTCTTCCCCATCTGCTACAGCCACACCACCATCACACCCCAGGCAGTTTCTGATTGTTCCAGGACCTTAATCCACAGTGGATTATCCAGCTCCTGATTGCTCCCCTCCCCCCACCTCCCGCCTCCGCCCACCGCCTGCCTGCCTTTTGGCTCTTTCACTATTCATTTGAATCTATTACCCTGGGACCCGAGAAGGGGAACAAAAGGCAGGGGAACACAAATTATTCCACTTTGTTACTGGCTAGCGCCCATAAAATGCTTAAATAATTGGCCAAATCTAGGCATTTCAGATAGTCCTTTTATTGTTTTTCTCTGAAATCACTAGGCAGAAGGGTTGGACTCATCATATCTTTATATGCAGACCTCATGATGCGCCTGAGAAATTAGAGAAAAGGTGAAATAGGCAAGGGCAGGAAAGGGACTCCAGGACCCATGTGTGAGGCTAAAAATGATCCAGTTGCTATGGAGAAGATTCACTCTCTACAGGAAGTCTCCCCAGAAATAACCCAGCCTCAAATGAGATTAGGAAATACACTGCTAACCAGATTAAGATACTGCTCTGGATATTATCAGGGATTAATAATAACAGCTAACATTTCTATAGCTCTTATGTACGCACCAGACACTGTCTGAAGTGCTTTACATGTATGAACCCATTTCACACACACACACACATTTGTGAGGTTCATACTATCATTATCCCCATTTCATATGAGGAAATTGAGGCACAGAGAGGCTATGCGATTCATGCAAAGTCACACAGCTAACAAGTGACGGAACAGGATTCAAGCCCAGACTGTCTAGCTCCAGAGTCCTCACTCTACACTCTGATGATTTACTACTCTGTGGTAGTGGTAAAAGTAAACCAATGTGGAATAACTTGATAATATTGATGTCATTAAATTAAAATGTATATATTATTAACTAAGGGAGTTTTCCATGATTCTTTGGTTTTAACATTCCAAGATTGACTACACCAAGGAAATTGGGAAGAGATGGTGTTTAATGACAAATACAACAGAAGGGAGTGGTCTGCAAAGAGCTGAGGAAAAGAGAGGTGAGAGCAAGCATGAGTCACTAGGTCTTTGGCACAGGCTGATGGAGCTGGGACTTTAAAATGTATAAAATCAATCCTTAAAACAAACCAACCTCTTTACCTTGATTCTTATTAAGTAACTTTCAGATCATTGATCATGATACCTAGACCCCTCAATACGAGGAAGGACGTGCCCTATATAGTAGCTCAACTATTCAGATCCTTTACCAATTTCTCTTGTGAATTTCTAAAAGCATCAGCAACATTATATTTTTTTTGTTAATCCCTCAGATGATGCTGTATAGATTATACAGGAGTTTGTGTATTTTATCTCATTTTGTCCTGGCATTCTGGTATACAAATGCAGACTGTGATTTTGGTTGACATGAATCAGTTCGTCAAAGCAGTGGATACCCTTGGATGAACTGGTGAAACTGAGTCCCTGGACTTCCCTTGATGAGAAACAGGCCTAGACTGTGGTGATTCTTCAATACGGGGGAGGGTGCATGAGTTGTCTACTTCTCCAGCCTCCACTCAATACGACAACACTCTCCCTTATCAGGAATAACTGAGACAGAGCTACAATAATGCAGCCCTGATCAGATCGATGGTTAATTAGCTCAGTTGGTGGGAGCACAATGCAAGAGGCTTGGGTCATGGTCCTGGTGGGTTAGCTTCTCTGTCACAGTCACAGAACACACCTTCCGTCATGACCTACCATATCACACGTGTACAGGTCTTGGCAAAGAGGGGATGGACATGGGAAAACACACGAGAGGATGTGGATGAATCACTGCGCATCCCTCACTACTTCTGGGAGAAATAACTCAAAGGGCATACCCTGGTGATGGCAGTCATGGATAGCTATGAGTCACAAATCAAAACCAATGGCGTCCTTGAATTAGTTTCTAACTCTGGGGTCAAGGACTATCAATTCTGAAATAGTGGCAATACTTGTCAAAGACCTGATGTCACAATTGTTATTTGTAATAATTCTCCTTTGCCAAGGGCCCATGCTCAGGCCAATCTAACTTTCTTTTCTTCCACCAACAACCACAGAAATGCCACAATCAGAGTCTAGATATGACAGGGTTGCCTACCTGTTCCTAGGGGTTCATAGACTAAGCTTCAATCCTCCCATTCCTTGGGTGCCAACAACCAACAAAGCAGATTACAGATGCTCAAGGGTGTTCTCAGGAATCAGCCTATACTGGTTCCCCACCAGCTCCAGCTTTGAGCCCACTCCCACACCACTCCCAGCTCTCGACCCACACCCCGTATCTGGGCCTGCCTTGGGCCCTTTGGCCTGTGCATATGGCCTGCCTAGAGCTGGCTATCCCCAATGGACACAGCCGTGGACCAGCCACTCTGGCCCCTCCACTCTGGACAGCCACAAGGAGGTATCCTGACTTGGTCACTGCTCTGGCCTGGGGCAGTTTTACAGAGTCAGCATCCATAATGGTGCTCAAAATACAATCTGTCTTAAAGACAAGATTTCTTTAGGAAGAAAACTGAGTATTGTGCAGTGTTAATAAAGGTCTAAAACAGGTCTGAACGTGAAGAAGAAAGACTAGGAGTGAAATCCAGCCTTTAACTGTGCACTGTCCACACAAATGTTCTAGCCAACATGCAGGATGCTGTATTTATGCCAGTGGATGTGGGCAAAGGAAGAAGGTAGGGTGACACATCCATTCGTTCTGCCCCCTGGGTCTTTCAGAGTGTGAAGTCCAGATGTGATTCTGAACAGGATGTTCCTGCTGACAGAGCTTCAATTACAAGCATTGTGCCACTTGACCTGTT
Organism: Trichechus manatus latirostris; assembly: GCF_000243295.1. Classification (NCBI taxonomy): domain Eukaryota; kingdom Metazoa; phylum Chordata; class Mammalia; order Sirenia; family Trichechidae; genus Trichechus; species Trichechus manatus. Next base: position 16,563,155 of record NW_004443953.1, on the reverse strand, counting down.
AATGGAGGCACCATCAGACTTAAAGAGGAACTAAGTCAAAATTACCCTCTTTCTAAACCCAGGACCAACCAGCCTCTGAGGAGCCAAATGCAAACATGGCAGCAAAGGGGCTCCATAAATAATGACATCTGCTCAAAAGACACTCTCTGGAGTCTTAATTTTAAATTTCAACCTTCTGCAGATGGTGAATGAAAGTAATAAAAGGTGGGATTGTGGCATGTTTAAACAGGGGATAATCATTTGAGCAGAATTTGACTGGGGTTGAGGGAAGGGCCTGGTGAAACCAACAGCTGAGTGTCAAGTTAAGACCCATTTCTGGGTGACAACCTCAGCTGACACTTGCTCCTCTGCCACCCTTTTAAAAAAAATTATTACATTCCCGGGAGGCATATTTTGGGGTCAAAGCCCAGGTGCAGAAAGATATAAAGTGACCTGCGTTTCCACATCCTCTCCCTTTTTGGTATGATTGAGAACAACAAGATGTGGTGCTGCCCAGCAGAGAGAGCAGCCCTGACATCCTGTTTGCTGCATTCCCTCCCTCACCCAACCTTTCTGTTACCAAAATTCCCAAACGATTCCAGTTCCTCTGGACACTGGCATCTCAACTGCCCAGTGTAGCTCCAGACATGAGATGATTGAGAGCCCCTCTGGAAGGGGGCTCCCAGACTGCAGATTGAACTCCACTGGAAAGGACATCACCACTTCCAGAAACTTTCAACTCTGCTTCACAGAGCTGTCACTAGGCGAAGGAAGGAACCTCAATATCAAACCACTTTGATAATAACAATACGATTTAACATTTGTTCTGGGCCAGACACTGTGCTAAGCATTTTACAGACTTTGGCTCATTAAAGCTCCTCAGACCTTTATGAGGTCTATATTACCATTCCACCCCCATTTGCCAGTGAGGAAACAGAAGTGTCGAGAAGTTAAGCAACTTGCCCAAGGCTACAGAGCTGATAAAAGGCAATGTTAGACTCTAAACATAGGTGTGGTGACACTAAGCATGGTCTCTTAACCCCATACCACATTGGCTCTTACACAGAAGAACAGTCAGCAGAAGAAGCTTGGCTGACGATGAGCAACAGAAACTGTACATATTACTTGAAGGTAGAGAAGATGCAGGTCCTTGTGGCAGAGAGAGAAAGATCTTGCCCTCTAGTGTCTTCCTTCGTGGTGCACTGATGCCCAACGCAGCTCAAGTGGAGGGGTGGTCAAGGAAGTCAGCACCTCACCAGGGGGGCTGAAGGCAGCACGGGTGACAAGAACACAGCCAAAAGCTGAGCAGAACTAAACCCCAAACCCACCAGGATGGAGGGGAATGAACTCTCTCAATATCCTGCACTTGAAGTGTGCATCAGAGAGGAGGGAAAGGTGGGAGGAGATGCAGGATAGGGACTGCAGATGGAACAGGGAATTGTGCTGGGAGTCATGTATGTCAGCGAGAGAAACAGTGCGTAGAGAGGAGGAAGAAGGCAGTCCCCAAACTAGCAGACTTCTCACTAGAGGGCCTGCTCCTTTTTAAATCCCTCTTATTATTCAGTGCCATGTGCGCACCCCGTAGACTAAAGATTATGGGATTCCAAGGTGAGAGTGAGAACCTGAATCTCTTCTTGGATATCTAGAGGAACTAAAACATGTCCTCAAGGACAAACGATTCTAGATCCATAAAACCCTTGTGGTTCTTGCTTAATCACAGAGTGGAGAACTGCTATGGTTTGATGTGGAAAATACTACAGGGGGAGTAAGAATTATCACTTGACATAATTAATTATCACTAATGTTAAACCTGTTGCCATAGAGTCAATTTCGACTCAGAGCGAACCTATAGGACAGAGTAGAACTGCCCCACAGGGTTTCCAAGACTGTAAATCTTTACAGAAGCGGACTGCCGCATATTTCTCCCGTGGAGCGGCTGGTAGATTCAAACCACCAACCTTTTGGTTAGCAGCTGAGCACTTAACCGCTGTACCACCAGGGCTCCATTAAAGCCTCCCTTTATTACTAAAAGCAAGTACTGTTTACATGTAATCAAGTGTTCTGGTGGTAAAAAGAGAGACATTTCATTCATTTCTTTTCCTTAGGGGATGTCAAAGGGACCTTTGAATTATAAAAATGTTTTGTCCAATTCCGTAAACTGTAGGTTGCTCTGCTTGATAATTATACCAAACCTCTATATGTGGTACTGGGACTCCACAGAGAGCAGACAGCAATGACAAGGGCACTTCCATAATTTCCTTCTTAGGTCTCCATTCATTCATTCATTTAGCATCTACCATGTGCCCAGTAGTAGTAGGCAACTGAACTAAGCACCTGAAACGAATTGCATTTAGCCCACATAGTCATCGTATTTTAATTTTTTAAGTTCAATGATAACAATAAACCAAAAGATTCCTAGCCAAGGTCTAACCACACAAAATTTGGAGTGTCAAATATCATACATTTACATCCTAATTAAGATTTAGGTTTTTAAGCAATTATAATAAAAGTCAACTACAAAAGACAAGAAGGAGAAAATATTCTGGTAGGCAGACAAGAACTATGAGGACAGCCAAAAGCCGGAAAAAAACAAGAGCAGATTTTTAAGGGCTGAGGGGGCCCATGTACCACTTGGCTGAGGATGTTAATACAGAAAGGGGTTAGGTGCTACCACTGATCAGGAGGGGACATAAATACCAGCAAAATGTTGCAAAGATTAAATAAGACAAGTCACATGTAAGTCACATGCCCCACACAATGCCTGGCACAGAGATGCTCAATATATGGTGGTTATTTAAATCTCACAGACCTACTTTCTTTTCTGCAGAGAAAAAAAGCTCAGCTGGAAGGAAGGCAATAGGGACTCAGCATCTTTTCTTGTCATTAAAGTCTTCATTAAAATTAAATTGCGTGCCAGTATAGAGCATTCCCGGGAGCCAGAGGCAAATGTCAATCAAAAGATACTGGCAAAGATTTGAGGATTCTAGAAACTCATAAACACACCCACTATCAGAATCCTAACTCTTTACACAATCTGGATACAATCGATACTTAATGACAATTTCTATCTCCCTTCTACCATCTGACTGTCCATTTCCCTTTCTGCAAATAAGGCTTCCATTTATCTTCTTGCTATCTCTTCATCTTCTTATAAGTTTCCTGAGTGGCATCTCCATCAACAAATACTCCACATTCACCGAGCAGCTTCCACATAAGCAGCCCGGGTTTCTTGGGTACTGCTATATGTTAAATTCCACTGCCTTCACCATAACTCTACCAAAGTCCTCAACCAAGATTTTATCATTAGTCCCTTTATTACCATTTACGTCTTCTCCCTTTATTCTTGATTTTCCAGCTATTAAACTTTATCCTGTATAAGCTTTGTTTCCATTTCAATAACAGAGGCCACTTCTATCATTTGCTAATTTAAGCACACAGCACACATTCATGATAATCCCCACACTCTCTTTCCAGGAAGAATGGCCTCATCAATGACAGAGAGGGGCACAGACAATAAAGAAGATGGAGAATTTCTGAATAATTTGATGTTTTGTTCATATTTTCAGAAAATGTGCAGATTGGTGGGTATTACTTTCTAATTTGAAAGGCTAGGGCCTTTTTTTTCTTAAGTAAATGTTGCAGCATTTGTGAAGTCCTTATTCATTTTAGAATTCAGTTCAGAGTTTTTGTTTTTGAGTTTGTTCTTTTTTTTTTTTTTTCATGTGCTCACCTCTATCTTTCTGACATATCATCTCTGCTTTGCAGTCCTCAGACATGACTGCACACCTGGTAATCTCTTCTCCCTGAGTGAGAACCCCCGTCTCTTAGTCACCTGTGCAAGCTGAAAAAGCTCCCTTTTATTTTATTCATTTATTTCATCGTAAAGTAAAATTTTCCCCTTATAGGAGACATTTTCACTTCTCTGTCTTCCCACCCCTGGCCTTGTCACAGGAAGCTGCTCTACAGTACCGTCACATGTGTATGCTCATCTGTTTCTTTATATTACCTTCTGCCTTCCTGTGCTCTAGGATAGAATGTCTACAAGGATATAATAAAAATGAAAACGTATTAGCTTAGATTAGCATCTGTGGCAGCAATTCCTATAAATGATATAGACAAGGCAGTAGCTATAACGTCTGTCTTGTTTCAAGGTAAAAATGAAAAATGACATCTTTGATGGAGAAGACTCCACAGAGACCTGGGTAGAAACTCGGCCTGTTCCTCTGTTCACAGACAGCTCTCTTTCTCATCATATGGCTGACAGGTGTGTAATCATGTTCCTTAGTCACAGTTTGTGTTAAAATAACCAATTACCAAATGAATGAGAATTGAGCTCCAGTGTGACTGCCACCACTAATGCAAAATAACGATGTGTCATCCAAAGCACGGACTTTAAGGGGAGGCTCTTACTGGGCTTCTCCAAGCATCCCAGGGTGCTCTCCAAAGCAGCGAGAAGCCTTTCCCATTCTACAGTGAATTTGCAACAATGCAGGACATTTCTCCTCTGGCCCCTGCCCTTTAGTAATGAAGATGTCAACAGGGCCATCCTGATGGTCAGTCGGGTTTCCTGGGCAACTCAGTGTTCCTGCCATGTCCTGTCCTTGACCTTTCCAGAACACATCACCCTCACCTCTCATCTAGCACTCAATGGCACAACTGTCTCTCTGCCCACCCAGATTTCCATGTGAACAGGGCAGTATTTGCCATCAGCCTACTCTTTCCCCTATGGTGTACATCACCTGCCACTAGTCCCCACAGTGACAAAGGAGAATGCTGAAACCCAAGAGCCCTGCCATTCCAAGTGTGTCCCAGATCCACAAGTCAGGAGAGGCATGGTAGCACACAGGTAGCCTATGGAGCCACGTGTTACTCTATGTTGTGGGCATATTCAAGAGCAGCGAATCCTTTAGCTTTCATGAAAATCATAAACACAAAAATTCCATTTTCTATTGATCCAAAAATTATTTGTTACCTTTTAGGGGGGAGAAAGCCCACATATAACTCAAAGTAGATGTATAGAGTTGAAATATCGACTTAAAAAGAACCGATGATAATACTACTGTTATTACACTTACATGGACCTTCACCAAAGACAGATGAACCCCTTCTCTTTGGCAGACCCACCCTGCTGCAGGACCTATGGCTGGAGAAGCACTGCCTCCCAGACGGTGGCTTAAGGAGGACTTGAGAGACAGATGAAGGAAGTCACTGCCATGTGGCTTTGTTTCCCATCTAGAAAGCAGGACTAGTACTTGTACTCACACTAGGTTCAATGGGAGAGTGTTTGTAACCACCAAGTAACGCTGATAACAGAGCTTCAGAATTTGAGTAGCATGTCCACTGACATCTCTAAAGTTTTCAATAAACCCGAAGGAGGTGAAGGGTTCAAATTTTAGGCAGTAAATAACAGGTAATCTGTTATTAATTTATTATTAATAACATCTAATTAATTAATCTGAAAAAAGTTAATCTGAAGAATCTCTGAATTGTTTTTTCTTTTTTAGACTAACAATACAAAGAGAATAAGAGATTCAAAGATGTGAGTGGAAAGTACAATTATTTTATTTCCCTCACCCTTTTTCTTCTTTATCATGAAAGATGTTCCACTGGAAGGTTTACCTAGAAAGACCAGACCAGGGTTACTTTCCTATAAAAAGGCTTTGTAGGCTACGCCTTGTGTAAGATGAAGGACAGTAAATGTTTAGGAGGAAGGAAAAAACATCAGCTGGTTTTCCCTTTGTGTCATTCCTTCGTTACTGATGAGTTTTTAACCACAGGCTCGTCATGCTCTTTAGGATAAATGCTAATTATCCCCTCTCCTCTGACACTCTTACTGGAAGGGCAATAGGGACCCCACACTGGCCTTAACAATGGCTGGCATTCTGGGTCAAGGCTGAGGGTAAAAGATGAGGTCAGGGCTGTATAAATGTAAGTGAGAGCAGGGGAGTGTTTTCAGCGGTAAAACACTCACCTTCCACGAGGAGACCCCAGTTCCATTTCTGGCCAATGTACTTCATGCACAGCCACTACTGGTCTGTAAGTAGAGACTTGCAAGTTGCTATGATGCTGAATGTTGCTATGATGCTAAACAGGTTTCAGTGGAGCTTCCAGACTAAAACAGACTAGGAAGAAAAGCCTGGCAATCTACTCCTGAAAATCAGCCAACAAAAATACTATGGATCACAACAATCTGATCCACAACTGATCATAGAGATGGTGCAGAACCAGGAAGGATTTCATCCCATTGTGCATGGGGTTGCCGTAAGTCAGGCGCTGACTCCATGGTAGCTAACAACAACAACAACAAAGGTAAGTGGACAGCCATGTGAAAGATAAGCTAGAAAGGGGGACAAAAATGGAGGTGCTGCTGAAAGCAAGGGTGCCCTTCCAAGGCGTGGGTGAGGACTGGTGCTGCATTACGTACAGGTTGTCTCTCCTCCACTTATTCATGTGCTCCTGGCAATTTTGGCAGTGGCACCTCGAGTGAAAAGCACACTACTTTGCACATATGGTGGAAAGAATCTTGTGCATCAGTTGAACGCATACTGTACTACATACACATTCTGTTTTATCTCCGGGCCCAGCCGTGCTGCAAACCCTTACCAATTGCGAAGCCTTCTGTGCAGTAAAAATACGGACAGGAGAAGCTAGACTGTGACTTATGAGATGTGACACTAGCCAAAAAAGCCAAAGTAACTAAAAGTTAAGGCATGTGCTTCACACTCACTGCAACAAAGGCAGCTATGCGAGGTGGGAACTCAGAGTCAGCACTTCCTTCCTTTCACTTCATCCTGGGGTTTCAGGCCCAGGGAACGGGCTTCATTTCCACATGCACAAGGTCTTCTGGGAAGCTCTGCCTGTATCCTCTGCTTCTCTATTCTGGGGGATGTTTGAAAATTATGTGGAAACACAGTTTCAGTGACATTTCTCAGGTTTAGCTTGGTAGGGATAGGGATGAAATTGTCACTTCTGTCCTCTTACTCTGAGGTCTTCAGAATATCCTCCTGCAATGGGATGCCCCCGCCCTTAGCAAGTTACTGGCATCGTTTTCACTTCCTAAGTGTTTCTAGAAGCAAAATCTGATACTACCCAGCCTTCAGAGCTCCCTGTATACTTGGGATGCGAAAGGGGCAAAGTGGGGGAGTGTTCTGACCTTCCTTCTTTTCCTTATTTGTAAAACAACTCTTTTCAAACAACTGTTCCCTAGTTCAGGAGATAGACATAAAAAAACTTTCTCACTTCAAATCACAGATCTTCCTTTCTTTTCTATTAACCTTGTATATGAGCAGGGAAAAAGTGTGAGAGTTTAAAGATTTCTTTAATAACTGAAGACAGGTTTTATAGGGGTCAACACATTAAGGTTTTCATCACTCATTTTCAGCCTAATGAGAATGGAAAAGTCTCCTAGTAACAAGAATGAAGAACAGAGATGAAGCCAGGTGCTCCAACAGAAGAAGAATTAGAATATGGAAATTCGGACAACATACTGACTGGTTTCAGCTTAAAGTATAGAAGAGAGCAGAGGGGACCCAGAGTCATGTCCAGTGGTGTCCCCACTATCTGCTGGCAGTTCCTTCTTATTCAAGAACACACCTTTGCGCTCCTACCCCTTGTGTCTGGTACAAGATGAGAGGTTGAAAAGAAGCAGCAGGCTTAATAATGCTGAAGTGTGTGTTGCTACTAACCTGATTTATTCTGTGTGCAGAATTCATGATTTAGTTTCCATGTTATTTAGAATCATGTCTTCCCACAAATGTTAGGAGTGATGGAAGTTAACCCTAAACTTGTGGGAAGTTTTGAGTTGCCTGAGGCATGCTTTGGCTCATTTGAGTCGGTTGTTCATTTTCAATATGGTTTTAGATTGTTGAATTGCTAGAAACAATAAAATACATATTTAAAAGATGGTGTTTTATAAGGACTCCACAGGCAACTTCATCACATCTTCCATAGTTCAGCACCATGAGCGTCCAGGTTTATTTTTTTGTTTTGTTTTGAAGTGTCTTTCTTTTTTATTATGAGTTGAAATATACAGAAAATATAATAAAGTCAGTAATTGGAAATAGCTCTTGCCATTTAACTATATCTATTAATAATAGCTAGCAACAACATTAATAATGGTCTATGATAATTATTACCGATACATATGAAATTTTTAATGGAGATTTCTGAGCAGCATTTATAAACTAAAAAAACCAAACTCTTTGCCATTGAGTCAATTCTGACTCATGCTGATCCTATGTGTTGCAGGGTAGAACTGAGCTCCATGGGGTTTTCTTGGCTGTAATCTTCATGGAAGCATGTTGCCAGGCCTTTCTTCTGTGGCACCACTGTGTGAGTTCGAATCACCAACCTTTCAGTTAGTAGCTGAGACCAAACTGTTCGTGCCACCCAGGGACCTTATATATAAACCAGAAGGAAAGAAATATTACATACTTGGATAAAGCCCCCGCAATTCTAAAACGGACCTTTTAACAAGATCGCAATGGAACCAGCCAGTTGAGTTTAAATATTGCTGCTCCTTCCACGCACCACTCTGTAGCCAGAAAAGGCCCAGGTAGGGGAGATCCTCTGGGCTACTTTTAGAGTCTCTTTGCTAGTTCTCCCTTTCTAAGCTCCCTTGCTTGTCAGGCCTCCCAGGACAAAGACACACCTTCAACACCACAGCTCACCCTAGTGTGAGCAATACCTTTTTGCACCATGCCCTTTCTCAATCAAGAAATTACTACCTCAAAGTCTTGGACATTTCAAGTACTGTTAATTTTGTATAATCAAAATACCTTCATATTTTACTACTCCAACTTCTGAGGTTAGATTGGATCTTAATACAGAGTTTATTCAGTCATTAACCAAGGCTCCTCCTAGAAGAATTTCTTCCAGTTTTCTGAATTAATTTTATTTCATCTCATAGAATGTCAGCTATGAGAACTATAAGAAAGAGATACATAAGATTGGTCCCTTCTCTCAAGTAGTTTTCTATCTGGTTAAGAAGGTTAGACATATAGCCATTAAAGTAAAAATATAAGTGGCAGATGCTTGTTTAAACATGTGCCCTGCTATCCAAGGCTGTGGGAGAGAGGCATCATCTTAGGCTGGAGTGGTCAAGAGAAGATGGGATTTTAGCTTAGTCCCAGGGTGGTGCAAACAGCTAATATGCTCAGCTGCTGCTGAAAGGTTGGAGGTTCAAGTCTACCCAGAGGCACCTCAGAAGAAAGGCCTGGTGATCTACTTCTGAAAAATTCTACCACTGAAAAGTCTATGGAGCACAGTTCTCCTCTGACACACATGAGGTCATCATAAGTTGTAATCGACTTCATGGCAACTGGTACTGGTAATATTTCAGTAGGGATTTTTAGACATTTTTATGGGCCTGTACAGCTTTCACTTTCACACTCAAAGAATAAGATGAAAATGTATTCTGGATTTCGGATTAGAACCACAAATTAAGTTATGACTTATTAAGTCCTAAACTTCTACCACTCCCAAATGTGCCCCCTGCTATTTCTTATCTGCTTCTAATCCTGGTCATTTTTTCCTTCCCTCTTTATTATGGAAATAGGCCATGCATAAGAAAGTGAGCCCTTCCGAAACATGAAAGATTCAGAGCTTTAGATCACCCTTGATGCCCAATACAGTGGCTTGGCACAAGTGAATGCTCAATGAATATTGGCCAGTGCACTAGAGATATCAATTCAGGGGTCTACCTGGCACAAGCCCCTTCTAAGGGACTGTGTAGCCATGTTTTGTACCACATGACCCAGCCGTAGCTGACTGAACCAAGGATGGACACAGAACCCAAGGGCAGTCACAACATACGGTGTCCAACAACCCAAGATATGGCCGTTGCGAAAGATAAACTGATTCAGTCATATTTCTTCTCTCAGGAACATGAACTAGAATATATCAAGAGACTGCAGAAGATAACGATGGGAGTTTATCAGAAAGGTTGGGATACTGAGTGACGCTGGAGAAGCTATGATGGAGTTGTACATACTGAAGTGATGAGGACCAGGAATGATGAAGAAGCAGAGAAACCTGGTCGACAGAAAGTAAAACATGGAGCAGACAGCCAGAGAATATCAGAGCTACCATGAAAGAAGAAGAGGTGGAGAGAAGCCAAGCCCTAAAGCTGCCTCAGTTCTCACTGCTTTCTGGTTCCAGTTCCAGCCCCCTTTTCCTAAAAAGCCTGGCTAAAATAGACAGGAACATCTTGTCTTCAATTTAACTCCACTCTCTTCCCTTTCAAAGGTCTTGATGCTTGTTTTCTTTCTGTCTCATGGTAGAGAAGGAAAGTGGCTACTGCAGATGAAAGGAGCCTCAGAGGGTAAACACACACGAGGATTTTGAAACCATCAAGTATCTCATCACAAACCTCCATCATTTGCTGAGTCAGGAGGGCTGAGCACTTCATTAAATCTTAGAAAAGGGTGAGAATGTTTTTTGTTTTCTTTTCTTTTCTTTTTTTTGCAGGAGAAGACAGTAGTGTTAACAAGCCAAACTAGTTTGCCCATTTTCCTTCTTCACTGAAATCACAACTAAATGTGTAGGGTAGGCAATGCTGCCTGTTTGGTTAATAGTGGAGCCTGAGTGGATTCTATTTTTGATGGAAAATCAGCCAATTACTCCACGGCATTTCACCCTTCAGGGCGTCCGTCATTTCTAATTTCTGAGAGTGGCAGATATCAGCTCCCTTGGCAAGGGGCAATTTTTAAAAATCTGTTTGTACACATAAGCTGACACAACCAGAGCTGAAATCCCCTGGGGTAAAGTACAAGATTATGCTCGAAGCAACTGGAGAACACGGGTTCAACTGCTTCTCCTGCACAGTAGGGGTGGGATGAGCTGGCTACCAGGATGCCTTCCCACTCTGATTTCCTTTATTTCCATTTTGCATAATGTTCCAGGTTACAGTTGTGGAAGGTACAGAGACTGGCCAATTATTCTGAATACTCAGATTGACTTTAGGTTCAGATAGATTTTTCAGTTTCTCTGGCTCTGCACTAATGCCTAGAGATTAGATGCATATTCTACAATTTAATAGAATCTCTCTTTTTTTTTTTTTTTTTAGTTAATATTATTTATGCATTCTCCTTTTCTCTGGATACCTCCACATCTACAACCAAAGTCCAGCAAAGTGCTAAGGAGTAGAGAGTCACTCTAGAACCCTGCCTCCTCTCGTCAGGTTCCACCATCCCCAGTCTACATAGACCTGGTTCCAATACCAGCCAATGAGCCCTGGGAACCTGGAGTAGGCCCACATCACCCTCTACCCAGATGACAATATGGAAATGGGATCAGTTTTAGGCCCGACACTTTGGATATCTGAATTTTCATGTTTATCTCTCTCTTTCATACACACACACACACACACACACACACACACACACACACAC